>NC_057734.1:53501935-53507188 GCF_004010195.1 Chiloscyllium plagiosum
TGAAAAATTGAGAAATGTCATAATGGGGTCAGGCTGTGATTTTATAGAACCTGATACTAAATCTCACAAGCGGTAAGCTACAAAGTAGAAAATAAGATTTTACCCCGCCTTGGGTGTTCTTCATTGCAACATTGCAGCAGCCCTGGACTGAAATCTTTGCTTGAGAATTTTGAAATCGGGATCCGTTAAAAGGTCATGATTATTCCTAGCGATATAGTGGAAGTGGTGCTGAAAGCTGTCCCAGTTTGGTCTCGCTCAACGTTAAGGTGGCTGCACCATGAGCAGCCATGACAGTCGACAGGATTAAAGAAGTATAGGTGAAATGTTGCTTCTCCTGGAAGTTGTGTTTGTGGCGTTGTTCATTGAAGGGGGAAGAGGTGAATGGGTAAGTGTTTCAGCTTCTGTAATTGCATGGAAAGGTGTGATGAGGGATTAGGACGTGTTCAAGGTGATGGCCAGTCCCTGTGAAATGCTGACAGTAGACGGGAGGGGAAGTTGCATTTGATGGTGCAGCGCTGCTGGAGTTTGTAGAAGTGATTAGATTAGATTACCTACAGTAGAGAAACAGGCCATTTGACACAATAGGTCCACGGTTCCCCTCTGAAGAGCAATCCACAGCGACCCAATCCCCTGACTAATGCACCTAAAACTAACATGGCCAATTCACTTAATCTACACCTCCTAGGTCTGTGGGAGGACAGCCATGCAGACATGGGTGGAATATGCAAATTGTGTATAGACATTTGCCGAGGTGGAAATTGATTGCAATCCCTTGGCACTGCAAGGCGACAGTGCTAACCACGGCGCTACCATGCTGCATGTAGACGAGGATGATTTTCCGAATGTGGATTGAAGTGTAGTGTAAAGTGGGGGAAACAAGATCTCTCGTTTTCTTCTGGAAAGGAAGTGAAGAAGTGAGGGTGCAAACATGGGAGATGGGTCAATCATATTTGAAGGCCCTGTACATTAGAATTGGGGGAATTTCTTGGTTAAGAGTTAAGGAGGTCATATCAGAGGCTTCCCTCTGTAATGTGGCACACATTCTGCAATGCATATGTTCGATATGGAGAAACTGGGAGGAAGTATTCACTCTCCACTCCGATATGTAGAGCCATATAGGAGGGTTACGCCTGAATAATTGAAAAGAACCAGACTTCTCAATAGCACATCTTTGTATTACGCCTGATTGAAGCAGAGTGTGAAAACAGACACAGAGGAGGTCAGTAAATGCGACAGATATTGAAGCAGATTTCCCATAACTCTCAGCAACGAATTACTCTGTTCAAAAAAGGAGGACTTGATCGGAAGAAGAACTACTCATCATTCCCAAGGCGATCAACGAGAGCATCCAAGCAGAAACTAAGGTGTTCAAAGTGGTGAGAATTAATGTAGGCCAGATTTGGGCTTCTTATTTTAGGAACCAGAGCCAAGATAATTTCAAATGAGAAAAGAGAAGTAAAGTTATTATGAAAGAAAATTGGTGAGAAACCTATAAACCAGAAGCAACTTGTTTTATGTATTTATATAAAACGTTCAAAGTTGGTGTGTGATGTTCAGAAGTAAGTCAGTCATGAAAGTTCATGTAGGGCATTGCAGGATGCGAATGCTGTGTTGGTTGCAGACAACGGGGAACCAGCAGATAATTTAAAACAATGCTTTTCATCGATCCTTATGGGAAAGACAACTTAAGTATAATACAGGAAATGGCAAGATCGAAACTTGGGGAAGGGTGGAATGTTTTCGAACTGTCCCCAACAAAAGGAACAAGGTTTATGACAAGCAAATAAGGCCAAAGATAAATAGGTCAACAGCAACCAACACGCAGTTTTAAGGAGGTCATTACAGGGTAACTGAGGACTTTGCTTCAAATGTGCCTCAATTCTCTGGTTGCCAATACTGTTTTAAAAAAACTGAAAAATCTCTGTTGTGACAATTGTCAGTGTAATGAGCATAGGAGTTGGCATGGTATGTTCCGGCTGTATAGGACAATGGTGAGGCCATTTTGAAACACTTCATATAATTCTGGTCTTTAAAAGAGGAAAATGTGCAAAAAATATTGACAAGAATTTTGTCAGGATTGGTGTTTTTGAGGGACAGAGAGGAGCAGAATGGGCTGGGCTGTTTTTCCCTGGAGATTCAGGGGCCTTATACTTTTTTATAAAATCATGAGGGGCATGGACAGGGTGAATAGCCAAGTTATTTTTCCTCGGATATCGGAATCCAAAGCTCTAGGACATAGATTTAAATTGAAAAATAAAGAATTGAAAAGGGGCAACTTTTTCATGCAGAATGTAGTACCTTTATGGAATAAGCTGAGAAAGGAAGAAATGGAGGCTGGTACAATTACAATATTTAAAAGGCATTTGTAAAGTATGTGACTAATGAAGATTGAGGGGGAAATGGGTCAAATACTAGTAAATTGGGCGAGTTGCGATATCAGGAGTGTGCAGATGAGTTGGACTGAACAGTCTGTTTCTACAGTGGGTGGAACGGTGACACAGTGGTTAGCACTGCTGCCTCACAGCGCCAGAGACCCGGGTTCAATTTCCGCCTCAGGCGACTGACTGTGTGGAGTTTGCAAGTTCTCCCCGTGTCTGCGTGGGTTTCCTCCGGGTGCTCCGGTTTCCTCCCACAGTCCAAACATGTGCAGGTCATGTGAATTGGCTATGCTAAATTGCCCGTAGTGTTAGGTAAGGGGTAAATGTAGGGGAATGGGTGGGTTGCGCTTCGGCAGGGCGGTGTGGACTTGTTGGGCTGAAGGGCCACACTGTAAGTAATCTAATCTAATCTACACTGTAATTCTCTATGATTATATGACAGCTGTCTTCAAGAAGACAGAGGTGGAGAAAGCAGGATTCCCTTGACTAGTTAGCCGAACATTTATTGTTGTGAATCTGCTAGTCTCCACTATAAAGGAAAAGACTGCATGACACTGGTTTCGTTTGCTCAGGTCCCCTTGTCGGACACATGTATAGCCTGGGCGATACTTCTGTGGAATTGACCTAAATCAAATCAGAATTTTAACATTTATATCGGTTCTACTCTTCTCCAAACCGATTTCAAAACAATGGTAACTGCATAACCAGCTTACGAAGAAGGATGACCTGCACCTGTCCTTCCATAGCACTCACATTCAGCCTTTCAGATCCATTCCAGAGTGACTGGAGGAGACCAATCAGTCTGTCAAGTGTGTTCTTGTACCAGTGTAACAGACTGGAGAGGCTGACTGGCCTCCTCCTGTCCCTCTGTAACAGGCTTGAGAGGACAAATGTTCTCCATATGCCTGTCTGTAACACACTCGACAGACTGATTGGTCTCCTCCAGTCACTCTGGAATGGATCTGAAAGGCTGAATGTCCTGCTCCCCCACCTCTGTAACAGCCACGATATGTAAAATGACACAGCAATCCGTGAATGATGAGCAGTTATTAAACTGTATTTGGTGGTGTTTCCTCCTTTCTCGATTACAGAAAGACAGTGTACTCTATGTGTCCTGTCTGTAACACTTCGTACAGTGCATTAACAGTCCTCAATGTTTTGAAGGATTCTCTTTAAGAAATGGACCGATATCGCTGCTTTCCAACTCTTCCAAGCTAATAGGTAGTATGGGCTGAAAGGCATCTATCGATTCCTTTATAACAGGAAAATGGGGACAGAATTGCTTCCCCCATTTTGAAACTACAGTCTCAATGCTGTAAAAGATGACATCCTGGTTTATGGTGTCTCGAAACTTCCACAAATAATTTTATGCAGCTGATCTGTTATCTTGTCCCTGTGCCATTTACTTACAGAATGAACAGAGACAAACCTGTAGTGTTCTGGCACCACTTCTACATACAAGGAAGAAAAAATTAAAAAAATAAAGATTTATGATCCATCTCTCAGCAACCCTCATCCATTTCATCCAGAATGAGCAAGTGTTCCCTTTAATTGAGATATGAAATGTAATATAAGGGAGGGGTTATCCAGACCTGTTTGTTCGGTGACTGATTAATGTCAATCCCATGGATTCTAATTATCCCTCATGATAAATGGGCTCCGTTCAATATGTTACTCCAAATTATGACCAAGTGCAACACCAACAGCAGTAACCGGGAGCAGCAGCTTCAGATTGAGGGGCTGAAGATATCAGAATCTGAGCTCATTAGACAGGAATATTCCAACATTGAATCAAAGTTAGAGAAAAAATAAATAGGAATGTTACAGCAATGGGCATGATGTTATCCTGGAATGTTTGGTTTCGTTCAACATACTATGATCAATAGTGATTTTCTTCATGGATCTATAATGTGCCTTTGACTTCACAATATTTTGATTCTCCTATCCTTCCTCTCGTTCTTGCACTTGGTAAGTTTCTCTGCACAGTTATTGTTTCTGGAAATGATGCACGATTATATTACTTTTCCTTTCATGAACTGTACCCTTGTTAATGATGTTATTGTTCCTGCTAAGACTCTGAATCCTGATATTCAGTCTTCAAAGCACTACTAACTCCTTCAGCAGACTTTGTATTCACTTTCTTGTTCTTTGTTCCTTCTTGTATCCCTCAGGCGCCTTTCTGCTGAACTATTCACTTTCGTCTGTGCATTACGATTCATTGTATCACTGCCCACGTTATTTAAATATTGAGAGCATAGAGGTCACTGTCTTCTTTTGTGGTTATCAACTCCATTTTCTTCCTTTGTCTCCATCCTAGCACAGCTAATATATGAGCTGGAAACAGGCAACTCACAACCGTGGTGATCCCTTTGGACATGAGCTGATCCTTGACACCACGCCATGACTAATGCTAATTTTCACCACTGACACTTTCATAACATACTGCATTGGCTCATCTAACCTATCATGAAAAGCTTAATTTTTAAAACTTAACCTTAATTCTGCCTGTAATGTGCTGTTGGCACTCCCAGCTTCAAACCTGATAGAAAATCTTAGTTGATACTCCACAGCTTGTTTCTGAACTCACACCAACATTCAATCTATAGAAAGTTCATGTTCACATTGGTCGATATTGTTTTGGTGGCTGTTAATGCCTTAAGTTTAGTGTTCTGAAGTACGACATCGCATCTGTACATGGAATTTCCCTCAGTCTCTCTGTGAATTCGTGAAATTCCTGCCAGTTGTTCATACTTATACAAATTTGCATATGTCCACCATGCATGTTCCACCCCAAACAATGATTTGCACTTGTAACATCAGGCCTCACAATGAAACCGCCTCCCAACTCCCTTGCACCACCAACCCCCCCCCCCAC
>NC_057734.1:53507206-53513106 GCF_004010195.1 Chiloscyllium plagiosum
ACCCCCCCCCACCCCCCCACCCACACACACTGCAAAATAGCCTTTGCCTTGCACTGGTGATAAATTTATGTTAAAAAAATACAAATTTGTGAAAGGCCCATTCACTGTCCCTCACATAATTGGCTGAAAATTTCCCGGTGCTAGAAAGTTGTCTACTGCCAAGTAAAGTTGCAATATAACAGCAAAGTGTTGCAATGCTCCCTATGCTGCGCAGGTCGTGTGTTATGGACAACGCCACTTTCTCTCAAAGCATTTTGAGGAGGTCGCCCAGAAAATAACATTTAGCTATTTTAGCTATCTGTGAGCGGGTATTCCAGGAGCGATGCAGCTAGCCAAACCACTCAACTTGAAACAAAACAAATTTTTTTTCACACACGAACAAAATAAAAGAGAAAATGGAATAATTTAACTAATTTGAAAACCCGACTGACATCCCTTGCAATGTAAGAAAGAGATGTTCCGATTTCCTGATACATCCCAAAAATATCCCTCGGCAAAAAAGTAAGTTCAAACACAGTTTCTTAAAAAAAAAACACAGAGAGAACATTCAGGCAAGACCCCCTTTCTCAGTAGATTTCTCTTACAAGCAGTTTCTCCGGTTCCCAAGCGAAAACATAGAAACAAAACTATAAAAGTTTCTGAACTGGGAGAACTGGCCAATCAAATTTCATTGTATCATTTTTTTAAACAATAAAAGCCTAAAAGCCGTCTTCGTTGATTGTTGCCTTGGGAAATATCTGTTAACCGTAATAGAAATGGCCTAATCACAGTTGTACCAGGCCCTCTGCCTTTTACAAACGCTCTTGAATAAACAATTTAACCCTGGTATAGAAGCCACATTCTCGCAAGGTCAGATTACTGAGCAATGCACTAGCATATACTGCACAACTCTCAATGCTGTCATCTTGTCCGAGTTCATGGCGTCTGGGCTGGTTGTGTGAGAAAGATTCAGAATTGGATGTAACTGAATTTTTCAGCTAATACAGCAATGTCATTACTCAATGTTCTCATTCTTGTTATGTGTCCCAGCAAGGTGATACTCCTCCAGAAATTTCCAGTCCTCTGTCTTTTGTCCCCATTTTTCAACAATATGAAGTTAGTTAATTGTCTGTTAATTTCCTTCATGTAAATCTTTCCATTCCTCTGTATGTTTCTTGCCCATAATGTTCTCCTCCTTCATGTAGTGAGAGCTGGGCGTTGTGAAGCTCAGAGACAATGAAATGGTGTACGTTCGGCTCTTTTTCACTTTCTGGTGCGTCTCATGTGATGTTGTGTATTGGACAAGAGCTTTCAGCAACTTTAATTCTCGGGTTTGAAACGTTGCCTGTGCCTGAGCACTGAATGCCCCTGTGTGTCCCTCTCAGCTAATCATGCGGTCAGTAACGTGAGTGAACCTTTCGAGAATTACAAATGGCCAAGCATCTAACTTGTCTTTGCCGAGCCTTTGACTGACTCCTATAATTGAAAAGTTGGTGGACGTCGTGGGGAGAGTTTGTACTTTGAGATGCCTGAGACATTCAATGGGATCTCAGGATTTGGTGATCAAGCTCTGGATGGAGGATGGGGACTGTAGTTACAGAATCTGCACATGCCACATGAACAACAAATGGAGCACAAGCTGCAGCGAGGGAAATCTCTAAAACCACTGAAGCAAGTGTGTGTGTGTGTGTGTGTGTGTGTGTGTATGTGTGTGTGAGATGACTGGGATCTATGTATCACGGGACTGGTTCTAGAGCGGTCTCACCTCATGGATATATAGACATGAGCACATCGGAGTAAAAGGAGGCCATTCAGCTTTTTGAGTCGATTTTGCCATTTATCCGACCATCTCAGTAGATTTATCCTTCTTCAATCCATAACATTTGATTCCATTCATCCCAATCGCTGTATCTATCCATCTTTTGATGGCAATCAATATTTTGGTCTCGTCGACTTCATTTTGCAATGAATTCCACAGGCTCACTACTCTTTGGGTGTAGAAATATCTTCTAATCTCCGGCCTTAAATACTCAATCTGTGACCCCTGCTTCTGGATGCGCCCACAATCGGTATCATCGAACCTGACCCTGTTGGAATTTCGTGAATCTCACACGAGATCTTCCCTCATTCATCTTAGGTCCGGCAAAAACTATCCTAACCTGGCCACCAGTCCTCGTAAATCAGCCCTACCATCCCCGAAAGCATCCTGGTAAAACTTCGCTGCACTCTCTTGAGAGCAATGCATCCTTCTTCAGAATAGTAGATTTTAGGTTTCGGCTCACCAAGGTCCTGTAAAACTGCAATATCACATCCTTGTTCCATTACTCACAATCTCTCCAATGAAAGCCAAGATGTTATTTTCCTTCTGTACTGTCTGCTGCACCTTCATGCTTACCTTCAACGACTGTTGCACAGGGACACGCAGGTCCCGATGCACACTTCCCTTTCTCAATTTAAAGTCATTTGCTGAGTGCTGAGTATTTGCTTTTTGAGTTTCCATTCAAACTTAATAACTCGAATTCCTCCAATTTATCGTGCATCTACCATTGATTTGCCTACTGACCCAATTTTTCATGTCATGTTGGAGGATCTCTGCATCCTCATCACTTGTGGTACTACTTCTTCCTTGTGTAAAGCTGCAGGTCGTATTCAAGAAGGAAGGTAAAGAGAAAGCAGGGAATAATAGGGCAAGTAGCGTGATATTGGTAGTGGGGAAAATTCTCCATTTTTAAGACAATAGGGATCATTTCGAGGGCAGAGGTGACCTGTTCAAGAGGGACGGGTTGCACCTGAGCTGGAGAGGGGACAAATACCTTGGTGGCCAGGATTGCTGGTGCTAAAAGGGAGGGGTTAAACTAGTTTGGCAGTGGGGTGGCAAACACAACAGCAGGGAGTCATGGGCAAGGCTGGAAGGTGATACAGTAATCAGAAATACGAAGTTGAAGGGACAGGTCAGGCTAGAATACGACAAGGGGCAAGAAATGCCTGTTGGATTAAGTTATATTTATTTCAATAGACAAGTGCTGACAACTAAGACTTATGAGCTCAGGGGATGATAGATACGTGGGGCTGTGTTATTATAGCCAGTATAGAAACATGGCGAAGGGAGGGAGAGGACTGACAGCTCAATGTGCCAGGGTACAATACCTTCATACAGGTCTGAGGTGATTGAAGGAGGGGTGAGAGATGTGTATTTCTGTTAAAGTTGACGATCACAGCAGAATTCAGAGATGAACTAACTGAAGGATCATCCAATGATGCTTTTTGGATGGAGCGAAGAATTAAGAAGAAACTGGTAACCTTATTGGGGTTGTACCACAGGCACCAAAATTGTCAACGGGAGTTCGAGGAACAAATGGCCCGGGAAACTGGGAAAACATGCAAGAGCAATAGGATTGTCCTTGTTGGGATTTTAATTTTCTGAACATAGACGGAGACTGCCAGAGCGTTAAGGGCTCAGATTTGATGGAATCTGTTAAGTGCGTTCAGAAAAGTTTCCTCAAGCGGAAGGTAGAGAGTTCTACTCGTGAAGGGGTAAAACTCGACCTACTGTCTGGAAAATAAAGGAAGGATAGATAAGTGGGCGAGTATTTTGGGGAGAAAGTGAGGTCTGCAGATGCTGGAGATCAGAGATGGAAATGTGTTGCTGGAAAAGCGCAGCAGGTCAGACAGTGGGCGAGTATTTTGGGACCAATGAGTATAGTTCTATTAATTTTAAACCATTCTTTCAGAGAGGCAAAACTGGTTCACAGATCAAGTCCTAAATTGGTAAATTTGATGGAATTCGACAGCAGCTTGAAGGCCTTGATGGGAATAAGCTTTTTTTATTTGAAGGCAAATGGACCTCCGATAAGTGGGAGATATTTAAAAATAAGATTGCTCGAGTTCAAGGTCGATATGTTCCTGTGAGAGCGAGGGGCAAGGTTGGCAGGAATAGAGAACCCTGGATGAGCACTGATATTGAGGTTTTGACAATTCAATCGAAGGAAGTATGGCTCAGGTACAGGCAGTTCGGATTACGGTATTGTTGGGCGTAAAAAGAGGATACTAGCTTTTACTGAAAAGGGAATAAGAAGGGTGAAAATGGGGCACCAGATAGATTCGGCTGAGATGATCAGGTTGACTCCAAAGAAGTTATTAAACTATATTAAGGCAAAATGGATAAGTAGAGTGAATAGGGACTCTCAAGAACCAAAGTACACATGTAGGTGTAGAACTGCAGAAGATGGGCGAGGTCCTTAATAGTAAATCCATATTTCTCCTATATGTTTACCATACGAAAAGACATGAAGACTTGAAAACTTGAAGAATTTAGTAACGATTATTGGGGACATTCCATATCACTGTAAAGGAGATGGTGTATGTATTAGAACGTATGAAGTTGGATCCAACTCCTGGTCCAGTCCATCTATATCCAAGAACACAAAAAAGGCTCGAGAAGCAATTGGCTGATATTGTTGAATCATCGTCAGAAAGGGATGGTTTCTGGAGAACTGGAGGGGAGTGAATGTTGTGCCTTTATTCAAGATGGGCAACAAAGGAAATGCCGGGAACTATAGAACCATAGGCTTAACATCTGTGAGGAGTAAGTTACTTGAGAAGATTTGAGCGAAACAATACATGTGCATTTGTAAAGACAGGGTTTCACGAGGAGTACATAGCTTTGCGAGTGGAAGATCATTCCAAACAAATTTGTTGGAGTTCTAAAGTGTCCAGGAAGTTTGTCGAGGGCAATCTGGTAGATGAAGTGCATACACATTTCAGTAAAGCCCTCGATATAGTTCCACATTCAAGCCTGCTCTGGAATGTTCGATCTTATGGTATCCAGGAACAGATAACAAATTGGATACAGAATTGACTTGAAGGTAGGAAGCAGAGGGTAGGGATGGAAGGATGCTTGTCGGACTGGAGGTCTGTGACTGGCGGAATGCCTCAGGAGTCGGTATTGGTCCCATAACTGTTTGTTGTCAATATCAATGATTGGATGAGAATGTATGATTAGTAAGTATGCAGATGATACTGCAGGGGGATGGGATCTGGACATGTAGTCCAGCAAGTAGGCTGGCTGCTTGTCAGGATGTCCAAGAAAGTAGGGAGGCTGTGGAGAAGGTAGCACTGACAGGGAGTACTTGCGGACACAGAGATGGGCTCAAGTGTGTATCCTTCAATGCAAGGAGTATCAGAAATAAGGTGGGTGAACCTAAGGCGTGGATCGATACCTGGGACTATGATGTTGTGGCCATCATGGAAACGTGGATAGAAGAGGGACAGGAATGGTTGTTGGAGGTTCCTGGTTACAGATGTTTCAGTAAGATTAGGGAGGGTGGTAAAAAAGGAGGGGGTGGCGTTGCTAATTAGAAATGGTGATAACGGCTGCAGAAAGGCAGTTCGAGGGGGATCTGCCTTTAGAGGTAGTATGGGCTGAAGTCAGAAATAGGAAAGGAGCAGTCACCTTGTTGGGTGTTTACTATAGGCCCCACAATAGCAGCAGAGATGTGGAGAAACAGATGGGGAAACAGATTTTGGAAAGGTGCAGAAGCCACAGGGCGATTTCAACTTCCCAAATATTAATTGGAAGCTCTTTAGATCAAGTAGATTGGACAGGGCGGTGTTTGTGCAGTGTGTCCAGGAAGCGTTTCTAACACAGTATGCAGATTGTCCGACCAGAGGGGAGGACATTTTGGATTTGGTACTCGGTAATGAACCTGGCCAGGTGTTAGATTTAGATTACCAACAGTGTGGAAATATTGTGCGCAGTTCTGTTCTCCAAATTTGAGGAAAAACATTCTGGCTATTGAGGGAGTGCAGCGAAGGTTCACAAGGTCAATTCCCGGAATGGCGGGACTATCTTACGCTGAAAGATTGGAGCGACTGGGCTTGTATACGCTTGAGTTTAGAAGGCTGAGAGGGGATCTGATTGA
>NC_057734.1:53513386-53514736 GCF_004010195.1 Chiloscyllium plagiosum
TACGATGCTGTAAGACAGGATCTGAGGAGCATAAGTTGGGAGCATAGGCTGTCAGGGAAGGATGTCGTGGAAATGTGGAACTTTTTCAAGGAACAGATACGACGTGTCCTTGATATGTATGTATCTGTCAGGCAGGAAAGAGATGGTCGTGTGAGGGAACCTCGGTTGACGAGGGAGGTTGACTGTCTTGTAAAGAGGAAGAAGGAGGTTGAGGAAACAAGGTTCAGACAGAGCATTGGAGGGATACAGGATTGCCAGAAGGGAGCTGAAGAAAGGGATTAGGAGAGCTAAGGAGGGCATGGAAAAATCTTTGGCGGATAGGATCAAGGATAACCCCAAGGCATTTTATGCGTATATGAGAAACATGAGAATGACGAGAACAAGGGTAGGTCCGATCAAGGACAGTAGTGGAGACTGTGTATTGAGTCGGAAGAGATAGGAGAGGTCTTGAATGAGTACTTTTCTTCAGTATTTAGAAACGAGAGGGACCGTATTGTTGAAGAGGAGAGTGTGAAATGGACTGGTAAGCTAGAGGAGATACTTGTTAGGAAGGAAGATGTGTTGGACATTTTGAATAACTTGAAGATAGACAAGTCACCCAGGCCTGACGGGATATATCCTAGGATTATGTGGGAAGCAAGAGAGGAAATTGCAGAGCCGTTGGCAATGATCTTTTCGTCTTCACTGTCAACAGGGGTGGTACCAGGGGACTGGAGAGTGGCGAATGTTGTGCCCCTGTTCAAAAAAGGGAATAGGGATAACCCCGGGAATTACAGGCCAGTTAGTCTCACTTCGGTGGGAGGCAAAGTAATGGAAAGGGTACTGAGGGATAGGATTTATGAGTATCTGGAAAGACACTGCTTTATTAGGGACTGCCAGCACGGATTTGTGAAGGGTAGGTCTTGCCTTACAAGTCTTATTGAATTCTTTGAGGAGGTGACCAAGCATGTGGATGATGGTAGAGCAGTGGGTGTAGTATACATGAATTTTAGTAAGGCATTTGATAAGGTTCCCCATGGTAGGCTTATGCAGAACGTCAGGAGGCAGGGGATAGAGGGAAGTTTGGCCAGTTGGATAGAAAACTGGCTAACCGGTCGAAGTCAGAGAGTGGTGGTAGATGGTAAATATTCAGCCTGGAGCCCAGTTACAAGTGGAGTTCCGCAGGGATCAGTTCTGGGTCCTCTGTTGTTTGTACTTTTTTTTAATGACTTGGAAAAGGGAGTCGAAGGATGGGTCAGTAAATTTGCAGATGATACGAAGATTGATGGAGTTGTGGATAGTGAGGAGGGCTCTTGTCGGCTGCAAAGGGACTGGATATGATGCAGAGCTGGGCTGAGGAGTGGCAGATAG
>NC_057734.1:53514762-53528536 GCF_004010195.1 Chiloscyllium plagiosum
CTGTACAGGACTTTGGTTAGGCCACATTTGGAGTACTTTGTGGAGTTCTGGTCGCCTCACTTTAGGAAAGATGTGGAAGCTTTGGAGAGGGTGCCGAGAAGATTTACCGGGATGTTGCCTGGAATGGAGAATAGGTCGTACGAATATAGGTTGAGTGTGCTAGGCCTTTTCTCATTGGAACGGAGAAGGATGAGTGGTGACTTGATAGAGGTGTATCAGATTATCAGGGGAATAGATAGAGTAGACAATCAGAAACTTTTTCCCCGGGTACAACAGAGTGTTGTACAAGGGGACCTAAATTTAAGCTGAAGGGTGGAAGGTATAGGGGAGATGTCAGGGGTAGGTTCTTTACCTAGAGAGTGGTGGGGGCATGGAATGCGCTGCCTGTGGGAGTGGCAGAGTCAGAATCATTGGCGAACTTTAAGTTGCAATTGTATAGGTACATGGATGGGTGCTTAAGCTAGGACAAATGTTCGGCACAACATCGTGGGCCGAAGGGCCTGTTCTGTGCTGTATTGTTCTATGTTCTATGTTCTAGGTTCTAATAGACGGTATCACGGACATTAAGTTACGTATTCATAAATTGTAGCAGGACCTTGATCAGCTGGGGAAGTGGCCCGAGAAATGGCAAATGGCGTTTAATATAGATAACTGTTTGATCTGTTATTTTGGAAAAGCAAATTAAGGCAAGAGTTTCATTGGGCCGTAAGGAGTGTCGTGGAAAAGAGAGACTGGGAGTTCAGGCTCATGTTTCTCTGAAAGCGGAGTCGCAAATAGACGGGGCTATTGTCACTTTGGCCTTCATTTGTCAGGGGATTGGTGATAGAAGTTCAGAAAGTGTGTTGCAGTCGTACAGCACTTTGGTGAGGCCGCACTTGAACTATTGTGTTCAGCTTTGTTCACTTTGCTATAGCAAGTAAGTTATTAAACTGGATTTAGGGCGGGTGAAATTTACATCGATGTTGCCAGGTCTCAAAACTCTGCGATATAGGGAGAGGAAGGATAAAGAGCATAGAACATAGTAAAGTTTGGAATTCTACAGGACATTCAGCCGAAGATGTTTTGCCGACCTTTTAACCTCATCGAAGGCTTGACTAACCTCCATATCCTTCATTGCACTTTCTTCCATGTGCCTATCCAAGAGTCGGTTAAATGTCCTAAAGTATGTGCATCTACTGCCGCTGCTGGCAATGTCGTCCACAGACCTACCACTGTCTTTTACAAATAACCTATCTTGGTCATCTCCGCTAAACTTTCCTACAATTACCTTAATATTATGTCACCTCATGATAGACGCACCACCCCTCCTCCCCGGGGGAAAAAAATCTAGCTATCTACTTTATCTGTTCACTCTCTCATCATTTTGTACACCTCTATCAAATCACGTCTCATTCTTCTTCACTCTAAAGAGAAGTGCCACTGCTCCCTCGACCTTTCTTCATCAGATATTCCCTCTAGTACAGACAGTAATCTGGAAACTTCCTTCTGCAGCCGCTCCAAAGTTTCGACATCCTTCTTCTAATGAGATGACCAGACATGACCACAATCTTTCAGGTGCGTTCTAACCGGAGCTCTATAGAAGTATATCATAGCCTTACGGCTCAAACTGGAATATCCTGCTAATGAAAGCCAACATTCTGTACGACTTCTTTACAAGCCTATCAACGTTGGTGACAACTTTGCGGAATCCATGAACATAACCCGCAAGACGCCCTGCTCCTCCACCATCGGATGAAGTCTGCCTTTAAGCCTGTATTTTGCATTCAAATTCGATTTACCAAAGAGAATCAGTTCACACTTGTCAAGGTTGAACTCTATCTGCCACTTATAAGCCCCGCTCTGCATCCTATCAATGCCCCGCTACAACCTTAAAAAGCACAACACACTAACTCCTAGTCGACCGATATTCATGTCATCAGCAAATGTAATAACCTACCCTTCCAGTGACTCATCCAAGTCATTTATAAAAATCACAAATTGCAGAGATCCCATAACAGATTACAGCTCATCACCAGCGGTCACAAAGCTCTAAGCTGAATACTTTCCAGCTACCACAACCTATGGGAAAGTCTTCTATGGGAAAGCCACATCTGCAACCAGACACCCAGATTTCCTTGTGTCTCCTGCCTCGGTATTTTCTGAATGAGCCTAGCACACAGAACCTCTGCTTGACCTTCACCAATGTTTTTGTCAGATTCTCCAAAAAAAATCAGCGAGGTTTGTGAGGCATGATCTGCCCCTCACAAAGTCATGCTGACTATCTCCAATCAAATTACAGTTTAACAAATAATCATAAATCCTGTCTCACAGAATCCTCTCCAATACTTTGCCGACCACGTAGGATCTGTAATTTCCAGGATTATTCCTAATCCTTTACTTGAACAAGGGAATAATATTTGCCATTTGCTGATCATCTGGCACTTCTCCTGCGGATAGTCAGGACCCAAAGATCATCAACAAAGGACCAGCAATCTTTTCCCTTGCTTTCTGTAGTAATATAGGTTATATTCCGTCTAGCCTAGGGGATTTAGCTATCTTTATGCTTTTTGATGATTTTCAGCACATTTTCCTTCATAACATCAACAAATCAGTGTGCCTCACGTTGTCCTCAGAAACTTCAAGGTCCCTCTCAGTGGTAAATACTGTATTTATTAACGATTTTCCCGACCTCCTCCCACTTAGGCTGCAAATTCCGTCCACTATCACTTGCTTCTCACGTAAGTGTAGAATGCATTATGGCTTTCCTTAAACGTACCCATTAAAGCTTTTTCAAGCCCCCTTCCAGCACACTGACGTCAATTCTTCGGCGTCTTCCTGGCTAAATGTAACCCTATAGAATGCAGTCTAATTCTTGCCTCCTCAACTTTACTTAAGCTTCCTTCGCCGTCATGATTCCATGTTCCTCGTCCCTCTTCACTCACGGTTCTTTCAACCTCCAAAACCTTACTTACCTCAGTGGGACAAACCGTTCCAACATTATCGGCAAATCATTCATGAACAATCTCCACATTTCTGTTGTACATTTCGTTGAGAAGCGAGGAATTTCAATCCTTCGAGTGTAGGAGAATGGGGAGTCGGGATAGTATCTTAATGAAATGTGTAAGATCATGAGTCGGATGGATAGGCTTAATACACTCAGTCTTTTTCCCGTGGTTGGGGAATCGAGGACGAGAGTGCATCAATGTAAGGTGAGAAGGGAAGGAATAAAAGGCAACTTGAGAGGCAGCTTTTTTACTCTGGGGTTGGTACGAATATGTAAAGAGCTGCCGGTGGAAGTGGTTGAGGTTGGTACGTTTACAACATTTAAAATGCATTTAGACAAATTAATGCACAGGACAGCTGCCAAGTGCAGGGATATGAGTTCAGAGTGAATGGACATTTTGGTCGGCATGGTTCACTTTGGGCCAAAGGGCCGTGTGTTGTCGACCTCTGTGACTGTTTGACTTTAAATATTGTTAGTACACGGCGGTAAACTCTTCTGTTAATTGAACCAAACACCCAGAACAGATCAGCTCACCTTGTAATCAGTTTAAAAAAGTGTGTGAGAGAAATACCAAATTCCACGATTAAAAGAAAATAATATTGACTTACTCTTTAACTCTAAACTTAAGATTAAACAACTCTCAGCCTCAAAGCTCTCCCTTTTCTTAACGGCTTATTTCCTGCCTCCAACTTTACAGCAATGAGCTGTTTCAATAAGACTCTTATTAAAATTTCATCAACTTAATTTAAAAACCACACAGCAGCTATCGTCTTTGGTGTCTCTCTTCTGGCTAAAGTTCTCCTTGAGTTGTCTTTGTTTTTACTGCGAATATGTTTCGTATGAAAAGTACCGTTGATAGAGAGTGCTTCCTAATTTCTTTGGTTTCTCTCAATAGCAGCTACTCTGTCTACAAATTTCAAAATGCCTGCGTTTGTACATCCCCGCCACTGGATCATCTCATTTGTTCCATGTTAACAAAAACAGTAAATTGAAACTCGATTGTGCTTCAGTATCATGGGGCATTGTTGAAAGTGATTGGGTAGATTTATTTTTTGTCAAAACAACAAACAATTCAGGTATCCATTTCACAACCAAATGTTACATGTTTTTAGCTTTGCTGTACTGACTAAGCTCTCAGTTCAGAACAGCATTCACTCTCTTTTAAAGTCATAGTAAACGCTTCAGCTTCATAACACCTCCCCTAAAGAAAGAACGGGAAGATGGCTTCATTTTTTTCCAAGTCTTAATCCCATTACAATGAAAAATATAGCTTATAAATCTAAGATATACTTTCATCTTAATTTCTGAATCCATCTATATAACATCGGAATCTGTCCAAACATATCCGAACATTTTCCTGTGAATTTGTGTTAACGCATCAGCTATCAAATTTTTACGACTCTCAATGTGGACAATTTGTAAACTGAATGTCTATAACATAAGTATCCAACTAAATTGCCACATACATTTTTCTTTAAATCTTTCGAAGAATGTAGGAGGGTTGTGATCAGTGTACACAACTGTCTCCGACGTATTGTTCCGAACATAAACATTAAAATGTTGTAAGGCCAAAATCAAAAGTGCTGGTTTTGTTACTGCCTGTGGCTTACATACAGTTTGGAATTAATGATATGAACAGCAAATGTTAAACAAATTCTTGTACATTTCAAGCCAATAGAAATGCTGTTTTACCTGAGATAGAGTCTTCAGTTGTCTCATTTTTCTGTTGTATCTCCATTAGCCTTACTCGACTAACACTTCTGCCTGATCCATTTCCTGTTCAGATTTTCCTGCACTATTGCATCAAGCAGGATGTCTGTTAACTGAATATCAACTCCTTCATCTTTCTCTGTCGATCTTACTGCTTGCTGTGGAATATGATCGTGGGATTTTCCTACTGCACAGATTGGAAATTCCAGGGTTTATTTCTTTTAATTCTTCTGTTCCCTTACTTTCCTTTGACTTCTTCACAATAACGTATCTCACTCTGATTATAGTTCCTACTAAACCGTTACCAAGAACAAACTGTATTCCTCGAACTGACAGTCTCTCAGTCACTCCCACTGTGCCTTCCCAAGTGTTGATCTGGCTCTACAATCTGATGTGATCCAGGGAAACGCTAAATGACTTTCCATCTTTTCCACAAATTACTGCTTTCTCATTTGCCATATCAGAAAGCGTGCAAATGCAGTTATGTCTTACTATTAGGGACTGACTATATCCCATATCTTGCAAAATTATAATTTCTTTCCCTTCTCCCCCTCATCTTTCTGAATAAAATTTAGCGACAGAGGCAAAGCCTTTGTAAAGATCGAACATTAACTTAATACCCAGCCCCTACCTCGGCTGTGCACTTTCCTGCATCTCCTCGAATTTTCTTGGGATTTCCTTTAATACTTTCACGAATTCCAATAAGCCTCTTCTACCACATATTTTACTACAATGCCTTTCTTTAACGACTGGCACTGTGGTTATGTGTGTCCCAAAATTCTGACGTTCCCAGGGCCCTTCTGCAACCAATGGCACCGTAACTTTATCTGTTCTAATGTGTTACAGTGAAAACACCTAAGGGTCAATTCCATTTTACACTCTTGGGCTTCCTTTTACACATGTAGTAAAGTATTAACGGTGTGTTCATGAGGATGAAAAGAAAGTTCAAGAAGTGGATGACTGGCAGAGTTGAATATGCATGGGTGAGAAAGGTGAAATATTGCTTCCAGCAAGAATTTAATTCTGTGAAGGCTATAAATTAGGATAAGGAAATATCCTACAATATAAAGCAAACGGTAGAGCACACCGTTAATACTCAACATAAACCTGACTTGGTTCCTTCTTTCAGTTTCTGAACCACAGGCGGGACGCTTCTCATACCAATTCATACCCATTCCAAGTAGACTGCTTGACATCTGCATAATCTCTTGACCCCCTGCACTGACAAGGCTTCAATAATTTCAGACTTCCTTGCCTACCATCTCAGATCTGAACTAGCATTACCCAGAAATCCTCTGGCCACTCCATCTGTCTAGAAAATCTCTCAAATGATATAAAGAAGGTTTCAACAACGTTCTCATCAAGATGTGGCGATGTCTTAACATATTTGTAAACATCACTGCCTTCTCTCTTCATCTCCATCCGTTTATCATGACCTTCCAGAAAAATTCGTAAAATCTGAAGTCCAAATTTTCTCTCTCTTTGCTCAGCAAAGAGCTTTCTCTCCTTTTCTGTTACCTCCCTTTTACTTCTTTCTCTCTCTTTTTGCCTTACTTTTCTCTCACATCCTTTCTCTCTGTCTTTCTGCTCACACGTCTCTTCTTTCCAAGTCCTTATTAACTAACTCCAATGCCTCAATTGCAATTTCATTTTTTTCTGACTCTTTTGCACCTGCCTGCTACTCTACACTGAAACCCTTAATCAACTCCACTACAATTGCAGTTTGCTTTTTGCCCTGATTTAAACCCAATTCTAAAGTATTTGCTATTTGTAAAAGTATGTCCTTTTTCTGCTTTTCCAAACTTCCTTGGAAAATATGGGAAATATCTTCAAACGCCAGAACGTATTTTCCAAACTAAAGAGCCATTTACCTTCCTTTTAATTTAATCAACAACAAGTATTCAAAAGTAAACACATTTTCTCAACCATGTTTTATTTAAAGATCCAGGAGAATAATGGGGAAGTGTTTAAGTCTTCCCCATTTTTCAAATTTTTCAAAACCCAATTCTACTTAAATTTGTTCAATTTTCAGACTGAATCTGTCCAATCCTCTCCAAATCAATCCAATCTCGGACCCGAGCCCCCAAACTGTGACGACACGGCAGTGAACACTTCCTTTAATTAAACAGAAAACCCAGAAAAGCTCACCTCGCCTCGTAATGTGTGAGAATATGAGTGGCAGGTAACTCCCAAATTCTAATATTTCAAGAAATTAACATTAATTTATTCTTTAATTCTAAAAGTGAGCATTAAACAATTACCATTCACAACACGAAGCATCCCCTTCTTTTAACTGTTTCTTACATGCCCCTAAATCTGCAACCAGCTGGCAGGGTGGCTCAGTGGTTAGCACTGCTGTCTCACAACACCAGGTTTGATCCCAGCCTCGGCCGGCTGTTTGAATGAAGTTGACCCATTCTCCCCGTATCGCTGTGTGTTTCCTCCTGGAGCTACGGTTTCTTCCCATAGTCACAAAGATGTGCGGGCCGGGTGAATTGGCCATAGTGATAGGTGAATTAGTCACGCTGTCGGGATTATAATCTAACATATTGTTCCAACATAATTAGTTGCTAGAATTGCATGGACTGAGTTTCAACACCACACAAGAGCTGTCATCGTCGTTGTATTTCTCTTTCCGACTGAATATTTTCCTGGGTCATTTGCTTTCGTTTTACTGCGAATGTTTCATATAGAAAGCTTGAGAGTGTTACCTATTTTCTGGGGTATAGCTCGGTGGCAGCTACTCTATCTCCCATTTTAAAAATGCCTGCTGTTTCTATGTTTGCAACATTGTATCGTCTCAGGAGTCTATGTTGGCAAAACAATAAATTAAAACTGGATTGTGTTTCCTGGGGCATAACATAAACTAATTTGTTGCATTTGATTTGTTGTGAAAATAACACCCAAATTAGTTATCCATTTAAAATCAAAAGTTACATATTTTTATCTCTCCAGTAATGTCTGGGACTGCCATCTCGTCATATGACGTAGTTCTTTGTAAACTCTCAGTTCAGAGCAACGTTCACTCTCTCCTAAATGTTCAGTACACTCCTTCAACATCATTACAATCCTTTGTTTATTAAAGTAGTAGTTTTATCATTGCTGCTGTAGAAGTCTTTTATTGATCCGAAATCAAGATTGAGGCAAATAAATTCCTTTGTCCAAAACAATCCTATGTTTTCTGGCCTGCGAGGGGAGAGAGGATGCCATATCATTTGACAGGTAACAACTCCAAAGAGCGATGAAAAATATAATCATTTTTATAACATCAACATGAGTAAATCTTAATGAGTAAAATTTAAATATTCAGCAAAGCAATAGGCAAAAAATTGAGATAACGGGCCTGACTGATAAGAAGTGAATGCTAGTGCAGGTCACTGGGAGCGTCTGATCGTTCCCAGGCCATCTGTATTTCCCATAAATTGGCCAAAATATGTTGTTTAAGCTGCCTCTGTTCTCTAAGTGTTGCCATAACTAAAGTAAACCCTCAAGCTATTTTATCCTTTATGCTGGCTTCAAAAATGTTTTAGTTTTCTACATTCCTTCCATTTGTCCTGAAAGGATAACTAAGTTTTAAATTTAAATGGTCCTCATATCTCCCAGGACTGACTGATCTTCTTGAGAGGGAGGGGCAGAAAGAACTGCCTGTTGTACCATCATTGAGGCAGTCATAATTTTTTGACAAGAGAGACTCAACGGTTTCTGCAGCAGGAGAGCAAAGCAATGTTGACAATAATATAGAACAATACCTTTCGAGCTCGATGAACAATGGAGCTTTCGCAACCACCTAACAAGGAAGAGAGTTAGCTGAATGGTCCCCAAGGTATTTCTGGGTTTCTGAGTAGCTCATTCCCTGTCTTCCTGATATTATCTGTTTCCTTCTGTATGTGGTCAGCTAGGTCAGTGACGTTCTAAGAGAAGTTAGGAATGTAGGTGCAACAGTCTGTCCTTATGAGGGCACAAGTACCCTTTTGTGCCATCAGCCGGTATGTGGTTACTGGGCTCTCTACTTTACAGCGTTACAATCACATTGGGCACCATTTCAGTAGCTACATCCTTTATAGTCTGACTTATATCTTGGAGCGTCTGTACAGTTTCAATAGCCAATTTTACCATATTGGAGATTATGTTCATGGAATCCTTCCTGAAATTAGCTGTTCCATACTTAGTAAACAGGATAGCAAAAGAGCACTCTGTCTCTGTGAAAGCCCATTTCTAGCAATGATTCAAGGTCCAATGATGAGACGGAAATTTAAGATGATACATATGGGACACAACATAGACTCAGTAACAAGAGCCTGTTCGCTTTGGGGGCAGCCAGGCATTCGTAATGTTTCCACAACCAACTATGTGCTATGGTATTGGATTAAACTGAGTTATAAATTATGAGTAGCACACACCTTTAAAGGTTACGGCTGATGTAAGGTTGATGAAATTAAGTTCTGATGGAGGTCAAGTATTAAGTGTGACATTGAAATATGAGGTAAAGTTATTCTGAACTTCAGATCAACCGCAAGCATCGAATTTGGTAAGGTTAATAGAGTTCAGTAATTTTCCTACCATTGATGTGACGGTGATGATGTCAAATGGTGTAGTGTGGGATGTATTAAACTTGGGTTGATACCAACCTTCAAAGGCAAAAATGCTACATCCTGCCGATTCCCATATATTACAGCACCCCCTGATGGCTACTCAATATGACCTTTTTGTCTGGAGAAAATGTGACGTCCAGGCGAACCCCAGTCAGCAGTTCTGGTGAATGAACAATTCTAACACTTCAGATGTGTTAAAAGAAATGGGCTTGTGTCCGATTCCTCCACTCAAGTGCGTCAGGCTCAACCAGCAACTAGTTTGTTCCAACCACAAATCATACTCATTCCTCAATCATTGTAAAGTGTTAATGTGTAGGCTTGTCCATCTGGTCCATTGCAAGTCGTTATAAAACGCAGCCCTACTCTTCGTTTCCAGTTGCCGATGAGGATGGGTCTTCCCCATCAGGAGCCCTCTTGCAGCGTGAGGTGTGGATCGATGTGGTAACTCTCTTATTTTGATAACAGTTGGTGTTCAGCAGGAAAAAGGACCGGCCCTTCGAACCATAGCTGGAGGCTGTTTTTTTTCTCTTCAACAATTTCATGGGCACAAATTATCTTTTTTCCAAGTTATGGTACTCTCTTCCAGCTGGACAAGCATAAGCTTTTTTTTAACCTATGAATGGAAGCAAGTGGTACATTTGTTCGTGACATACTATGAATTGAAACACTTTCTGCATTTTATGGATGTCCTTTTGTTTTAACAGTTTGAGGTGCAGAGAAAGGTAACTGAATGAGGCGCCACATGATGATCTCTTGTGTTGATAGTCCTGTCGGCACCAGGTTGCATAATTATTCGGGCTAAAAGTAGAATTTAATTTCTTCTCGCTGTTCTGCAAGTATGTTTTTCAAGATCCCTTTATATCTTTGTATGAGTCCAGCCGACAGTGGTTGGTAGCTGCAGTGAAAGTGCAGGTTCATCTGCAAAGATTCATACGTTTCTTTAATAACGGACCTACAGTGTGACCCAGTGTCACTCCATAGCTGCAAGAGGATATCGAACCATGGTAGAATTTCTTTTAACAAATGCTTCCTGACTGTAGCTTTATCTTTTGTCTTCAGTGAAATGGTTTAGAGAATACATCAGTAATTACAAGTACATACTTAAATCCCATGCACGGGGGTAGTTTGATAAAATCCATTTCCAAATGCTTGAAACGCCGTGTAGCATTTTTGGATGAAGCCTGCACTTTTCCTGTTCTTCTCGGGGGAGAATTTGACAGATAGTGCACCAATCACTAATTTGTTTTTGCAATTACTTAAAATTACCGCGCATACCATGTGTTCAAGAAGTCTGCCATCTCCACTTTGCCACAGGAGCAGAGCTCCGGGTGTCACCACATGGCTGCAGTGATGAATCCAGTCCCTCTGCATTATTACTATACTGGTCTTGCGCCGAGGCGAAAACTGCATTGGCACTGAAAGGCCAACAGATGAGTGAGTTTAGAACGTCTCAAAGCAAAGTCTGAGACCGGTAAACGACTATCTGACCGGGTGGCATTGCGAGAATCTCTATGCGCCCTGTCATTACCCAGTGAAACCACATGCTTTGTACCTATGTGTACGTGATACTTAAGAATTGTGACCTGCTGAGGACATTAAATAGCATACAAATGGTTGTCACATGTTCAGCATTTTTGAGTGTTCAGCCAGAATAGCTGAGGTAACCACTGAATGTCCAATCTATCGATAGCCATGAATAATGTCAAATGCATAACGTACGTCAGTGTATTATCTCTTTTACCAATACTTACTTTCGTTTGAAGGCAAACCTTTCAGATTAATGAACAGAGGAAGTGTTTAGGACAGCTGCTGCTACAGCAGTGAGTTGCCTGTGGATGAAAGCATTGCCTGCATGGCAGTCTCCATTGTTATTCCATAGGGCAGGCCCATCGACAAAATACACTAAGTCCCGTTCTTCTAAGGTACTCTCTCTCATATCAACACGAGGTTTTGCGACTAGCTGAGTAACAGTCCCTCACAATGAGGAATGACATCCTCAGGGATCGGAAGGTGCATTGCTGGATATAAGATCGAGTAACATTTGATTGACAAGCTTGTTTTAGACATCATTTACACTTTCTCCTGAATCTTGCCGTCCGACGTCAGGTTTTGAGTGCTACATTTGGTCAATAAGAACTAAACTGAGTGAGGAACATGCAACATAGTCTGATGGTTCAGAATGTCAGCTGGCGTTTTTTGGATGGCATAGGAGGTGGCGCGATGGCAGGCACGCAGCTGTAAAAGCCCATAGCAATTGGATCTAATCGAGTGCTAAAATAGGCCGTTGGGTTTTGACTGTCTCCATGAGCCTGTTGATGGACATTCTCAGTAAGACCAGATTAATGGTGGGCACATAAGTTAAAGCGTTTTGCACAGATAGGAATCCTGACTGTTGGTGGTGAGGTGAGGGACTTCTTGATGAATTTTTGTTTTTAATTTTCTAACTACAAATCAGGATAATCAGGCTGTGAGGACATCGAAATGTCTGGGAGTGTGCGGATTAGCTCTGCACAACTGGCATTCAACTGTATACAATATGCAGACATACCAAATAAATATTCATCTCCCTTTTAGTGATGGTCATGGGCTTAGCAGAGAGCCTCAATTTTATTAATTGTTAACTGCCTGGTACCCCAGCGTAGTTCATGTTCCAAAAAGCGGACATTTTGCAACACAAATTGCAGTTTAGCGTTACTAACATTATTGCCCTTCTTGGCCAGAGATCGTCCCAAGGGGTCCATCTCGCAAGCCTGCTTCCTAAGAGATTCCAAAAGAAAATCATCCACATGCAGTATCAAATAAGATTATGCTTTAAAAATTAGATCTTCCAGATCTTTCTTTAAACACTCGGAGAAAGTGGCAGGGTTTTTTGAATACCCCTATGGGAGCCAAGTCCAGGAGCATTGTCCTCTTCAGTAGTTAGAAGCATAGAGGAACTGTGAGTCTGGGAGTAATGCAATGCAGAAAAAATCCCAATCCCAATTTGACAACGGTGTAACAGAGGCAGCCCGCCGGAATTCTGGCGAGAATCGTTGTCAGATTTGGGACCACTGGTAGGAACGATAAAATCATTGATGTCCAAGAGGTCAATAAGCAAAGAACAAAGAAATTTAAAGCACAGCGATAGACGTTCTTCCGTCCAAACCTGGTACAAATCAGATCCTCTATCTAAAGCTGCATCGCTCTGCTCCCTGCCCTCTCACGTATCTGTCTAGATTCATTGTAAACGATGCTATCACGTCTGCCAGTACCGTTTCTCCTGGCAACGCCCTCCAGACACCCAAAAACCCTTGCATAAAGAAATTTCTGCACATGTCTCCATTAATCTTGCACATTCCTAATTAGAACGCGTGAAACCCAGTAAATGAGTCCTCACTCAGTATAAAAAACGTTTTGCTTTCCATCCTGTCTATACTTTTCATGATTCTATAAACCTCAATCAAGTTCATACTCAAACTTAGTCTTTCAAATGAACATAATCATAATCTATCCAAACTTCGTTTTTTTTTAGCTAGCGCCCTCTATTACATACAGCGTCCCATTGAAACTCCTCTGCACCCTTTGCAAACCATCCACATTCTTCTGGTTATGTGGCAACCAGACTTGTATGCAGTATTCCAAATATGGACGAACCAATTTCCTATTCAACTGTCACATGATCTGCCAACTCTTGTACTCAATACCACATCCGATGAAGGAAATTGTGCCACACGCGTTCTTGGCCACTTTAGTGATCACCTTAAGGAAATAACGGAAGGAAATAACGGAAATGAATACCCAGATTTGTCTGTACATTAATTTTCCCCAGGACGTTTCCATTTACTGTATAGTTCCCTCTTGAATTGGATTTTCCAACATGCATCACCTCACATTTGTCATGATAAAATTCCATCTGTCCTGAACAAAACGCTGTTTGTTACTACTATAAGGGGTAAATGTAGGGGTATGGGTGGGTTGCGCTTCGGCGGGTCGGTGTGGACTTGTTGGGCCGAAGGGCCTGTTTCCACACTGTAAGTAATCTAATCTAATCTAATCTAATCTGAACTGAACTGGCAGAACATGTTAATTGCAGAGGCTTCGACGAGGTGCAATAACACCCTGGCCAAACAGGGAACTAAAGACGAGAAGTAATGTGGTGTTGCGCAGCCTGAGAAAGAGGCTACTCAGGTTTTTATAAGAATGGATCCATTGTGTTAAGGAGAAAGTGAGGTCTGCAGATGCTGGAGATCAGAGCTGGAAATTTGTTGCTGGAAAAGCGCAGCAGGTCAGGCAGCATCCAGGGAACAGGAGAATCGACGTTTCGGGCATAAGCCCTTCTTCAGGAATGAGGAAAGTTTGTCCAGCAGGCTAAGATAAAAGGTAGGGAGGAGGGACTTGGGGGAGGGGCGTCGGAAATGTGATAGGTAGAAAGAGGTGAAGGTGAGGGTGATAGGTCAGACTGGGATGGGGGAGGAGAGGTCGGGAAGAAGATTGCAGGTTAGGAAGGCGG
>NC_057734.1:53531872-53543329 GCF_004010195.1 Chiloscyllium plagiosum
TCTGACCTATCACCCTCACCTTGACCTCTTTCCACCTATCGCATTTCCAATGCCCCTCCCCCAAGTCCCTCATCCCTACCTTTTATCTTAGCCTGCTGGACACACTTTCCTCATTCCTGAAGAAGGGCTTATGCCCGAAACGTTGATTCTCTTGTTCCCTGGATGCTGCCTGACCTGCTGCGCTGTTCCTGCAACACATTTTCAGTTTAGTGTTCTGTTAGGAAAGTAAATTGTTATTTTTATATAAAAAGTGGAAATGAGAACTTACCTGCCATTCACCCACTTTTTAACAGATTATAAGCAAGGTGAGCTGTTCTGAGTGTTTAACAGAAAGGCTGAACCTCCGTATTGTGACAGCTTGGGGATGTACAGGATATGAACATATTTGAACAGATTTGGATTCAGAAAGATCCCTGCAGATATAAACATTTCGCGATTAGTGTCCTAGATATTTAAATAAAAGTTAGGAAAGAAAGTTTGTTTAATTTCCGTTCATTGAGGTTAAATTAAAATTGAGGGAAATGACTCTTAACATTGCGAATGTGGTTCTGGGATCTGAAGGTGCTTCCCAAATTTGCCAAGAAAGTTTACAAAGACAGAGGAAGGAATTAATTTTGGAATTGGTAAAAGATTAGAATTGGTTTTACCAGGGAAAAAAGGAAAACATGTGTTGTAATGGAGTTCATCAAGCACTTAACAGGATAGACATGAAGGGAGAAGGGATACATACAGAGATATTAGAACATTGCCAATTTTCACTGAGAAAGATGTCGAAGCATTTATCTATTTATTGTTTTTAATTGGCTGTGCAGATGGTCTGGCCAGTGAACTTGTGAGTAATGCGAGCTCAGACTAAGCTGGAAGGCTGTGCTAATGATGTATTTCGGTGCTGTCAGATGAGATGAAAGAGATTATGCAGATATCAAACAGACAATTTTGAGTGCCTACGAAATGATATCAGAAGTGGTTCAGAAAAATAAAGAAGGAGCCAGGTTAGTCTCGTGTTAATTTTGAAATAATTTAAAGCAGCAATTTGAAGAATGGAAGTTGGGAGAAGGGGTGATCCTTCACTAAAAAGCAAATAGTAGAGCACACTGAGAATAGTTTGCCACAGATGAATAAAGTAATTCAAGAGGGTGAAATGGAGGTGAATGCATCAGTTGTTTGCAGTGTGGTACCGTGGGAAAACAAAGTCAGAGTGCTCGTCATTTAAGAAAGGCACTGTGGGAAAAGAAGTGGTAAAAGATGTTAATCCCATGGGATTAGTGAATGTAGTAAAGTAAACATCAAGAAAGTCGAGGAGCAGCAGGAGAGTGGTCAGCATCGGGATGAGCTGCGTATTAAGTTAGTGGATTCTGGATCAGTGGTGCTGGAAGAGCACAGCAATTCAGGCAGCATCCGAGGACAGGCAAAATCGACGTTTCGGGCAAAAGCCCTTCATCAGGAATAAAAGTTAGTGCCCTATCTCTATAAAAACCTCGCCTCTTGAGTAAAGTTCACTGAGGAAGAACAATGGAAGGAGGTAAAAAAGGCATAATTTCACAACAAACGGGATCTGGTTAGGCTTTAATAATGTGAGAGAAATATATTTGCTCTCTAGCTGATATGTTGGTTTAACGCAGGATAATTTGTGGAAGAGATGTACAGAAATTGTGTAAGCTCAGGTTGGAGAGACTCAATAAAGACTGGGGCTTTAACAATGTGAGTAATTGAAAAGTGTCAGTTCAAGGAATATAGTTTACTAGTCAGAACTACTTGGCAGGATCCAAACTGTGAGTGATTTCCCTTGTAGTGGAACCGTCAAAGGAAGATCAAGAAAGTGAGAAAATACACTGGATTTTTTTTAGACAGTGTAGTACAAGCTCACGTTGTCATAAGTTAAAGCATGAAAGAAAAATCCAAAAGAGCGATGAAGGAGTTGAGGTTTAGCTAGCTGAAACCATATTGACGTAATGGTGCAGAAAAACAATCTGAACAGGTAGAAGAACAGGAAGAGGTGTTGTGTCCTGAAAGGCTAATGGACCTATAACAGAAGGATGAGATAATATAATATATGTATGTACATCTTCTCTCTGTCTCTGGCTTTGTCTCTGTCTCTTTCTTTCTCTCTCTCTCTCTCTCAAGACAGAGAGACACAGAGAGTAAGAGAGGTGGATAAAGCTGCATACTCAGAAAATGAATCAGAATGTATTCGTAACGGTAGTTATCTGAAGGATAGAATCATAAGACGAAAATGGTGGTCACAGAAGGTCAGCGCAGAGGAGAAATAGGAGGGAATTCACCAGATTGTGTTGCTGGTAGCACATAGATGTGTAACATATGACCTTCCAGTAAGAAGTCATCTAGGTATGTGGAACACTGAGACAAAGGTACAAAAACATTTCTGTTGGCCTGCGCTGCATAATGATGTGGTTAAATTTTGCCATACATGTCATACATGTCGAATGGTATGTATGCCACAGGCAGTAAGTAAATAACCACCTTTGTTACTGGTTCCCACATTCAATGAGACTTGAACGAGCTTGTCATGACTGATTGCACAGGTCTCTTCCTGAAACTTACAAAGTATTTGCGAATCATATTGGATGTGTCTGCCACATTTCTGGAGGAACCTCCATTATGGAGCTTTCAGATGCAAAGATTGGTGGAGGAGTTGGTAGTTTTTTAAATCCGGTATGGGTACCCAACGGAAATTCAGCAAGTCCAATGGTCTAATTTTGCTTCTGGTGTATTCAAAAAGTTATGGATAGCTTTGGCATACAGCCTTTAAATCAAGTGCACACCAACCTGAAACCCAGGGAGCCTTAGAAAGGGGTCATCAGACACGGAGTAACATGTGAAGCGATTACTATCATGACTGTGTTAAAGGTATCCCGTTCATAATGGTTGTAATTAGAGGTGTCCCAAACGAATCTACTCAGTTTCTTCCCTTTGAGGTCATATTCGAATATGAAGTGAGGACATTTGAAACTAATTAAGGAAAAATTGTTTAGACCGGTATTGGAGATCTCACACTTGGATTCTGTATCTGAGGTGAAGGAGAGATTAAACCAGGCAGGCGAATTTGCTAAACACTACCTGAAATGGACAGAGCAGAATGGGAGATAAAAACGAAAAGTTTAGAGTTCAGACATTTTCCCTTGGGAATTATGTATCAATATTGTTACCAGAGGTAGACGATGCCAACGATAACTTTTCTTGATCAAATTACGAAAGAAGTTGAGTCAGGTAAGTTATCTGGTGAAGAGGGCAGATTGAAAAAATCTTTATCGAGTATGTCATGTGAATATGTTGACACATTACTATGATTGAGACAGGGAAGTGGAGATGAGTTACTGGTGTTCGTTACTGCCATGCAGTGATGAATCAAATTCAGATGGTGTGGATTTTGATGTGCCTATAAATACAATAAATAATGAGTAAGTCTTTAAGTGGATAAAGTGAGGTCTGCAGATGCTGGAGATCAGAGCTGAAAATGTGTTGCTGGAAAAGCGCAGGTCAGGCAGCATCCAGGGAACAGGAGAATCGACGTTTCGGGCATAAGCCCTTCTTCAGGAATTTGAGTGGATAGTAAACCAAATATCGTAGGAGCGAAGAAACAAGTGAAAAGGTTTTTGCAGCAGTATGAGGACGGAGGCATGAATAGAAAGGCAAAGACTAATGGCATTTTGCATGAGGTGGAAATGGGATAAAACAAAACCCCAGAGGCTTAATCTTCTCAAAGCCACGAGATCCAGAAGGAATTGGATGCAATACAAAGTGAACATATCATCGAACTGTGTTAGAGTGAGTGGAGTTTGCTGATCTAGTTACTTCCCAAACCTGACGGGGCACATCGGGCTTGTGTGTACAACTGTCAGGAGAACGTCGTAACTATGTCGGACTTACATCCAATATCAAGTTGAGGGGCGTGGTTCCAGAAAGTTTCACAATTCACTGACATCACGAAGTATGATTAAATGCGTGGTTGTTCGCAGGTATCTTTCTCAAAGAAAGCGAAAGTAGTGTCTGTGTTTATAAACCAAAATGAGCTACATCAATTCAAAGTGATGTTCTTTGCAATGGAGAACCGAAAGCTACATTCCAAAATCTCATGTGCATAGCTGTGACTAGATTAACAATTTGTTTGTTTTACCTTGACGATTTAGTGTTCTTTTGAGAGTCATGGAAAGATCACATGGTACAGCTGACAGAGGTCATTGAATGATAATGAGAAGCAAAACTGGTAATAAACGTAAATAAAACAGAATACATTTGCAGAGGCATGGGTGACATTCGTGGGACATAATATCGGATATGGAAGGGTGACCCCAAGGAAAGTGAAGACGAAGGGCATCGAGACATTCCCATGAACATCCATGCATACAGAGTTGCTTCGAATCTTGGGACTGAAACGATTCTAATGGAAGTTTATATCAAACTTCAGCAGTGTAGTGGCACCTCTGACTGAATTACTAACGAACAACACGAAATTTCGAAGGACACAACAAGGCCAGGAGCCATTTTCGAACTTTAAGACAGTAATATCCAGCACAACAATATTAGCTGCAAATAACTTTTTTGAAACTCCTCAATGTTGCAATCGAGCTACCGATATATGTTTTGGATCTGTATTAACGCAAGAAAGTTATAATGGAATTTAAAGGCCAATTGGCTACTTTTCAACGAACGTTGATATCCACCAGAGAAAATACTCTGCCATCGAAAAATGTTTATGTGATGGGCAATGTTTCAGAGATGGTTGTATACACGGGCGACAACCCTCGCACATTTTTGGAGAGATTTAAAGACAAAAACATAAGTATTTCGTTGGAGTCTGATGTTACAGACAATCAATTTTAAAAATGTACATGTTGTGGTTTGTAAACAAGGTAGTAACAGATGCGCTATCACAGATTTAAAAGCAAAGTTGCCGAGAAGAGTATAATGTATCGATTCCAGTGCTATACATATATTTGCAGACATGATATGAAAAGTATAACTGAGATTAGTAAAACAAGTATTTCAGCGTAATGTTATTAAGAAAGAGAGAAAATAAATGAAGCTATCTTTTTCACTATGATGTTTAAAGTTACTTAAGAGTCGCAGTGGGAGTTGTAACGAAGTGAAGAGCACATTTGTGCACTTTTGGATAGGATTCTTATTTTAAAAAATAAACGTAAAGTGCAGGCTCAGCTGCGGGAATGGGGACGAGATGGGTTTCTTCAAAATAGGCCATCTGCTGAGAGGTACAAGAGAGGAGCGAAGGAATTCTCAGAAGGTGAATCTAACCGTTTAATAGACGTACCTCACGCGTCTTGGCCTCCATTTGCCGAGAGGTGCGAGGAGGAGCGAAGGAATTTTGGTAAGAGTTTAATTGGGTGAGCTCATTATATTCGGGAGGGATTAAATTAGTTTGGCATGGGGGTGGGAATCAGAGCCACATGTCTGAGAGGAGCTCAGTTGCAGACAGGATAGATGCAGGATGTATTGAATCTATCAGTAAGGTTTCACACGTGATGAAACTAAGGGATCGTTTAAAGTGAGTCTGCTTTAATGCAAGCAGTGTCCTAAATAAGAGTGACGAACTTAGAGCATGTATCAGTACTTTGGGCTTTGATGTTGTGGGCATAACAGAGACGTGGGTTTCACAGAGGCTAGAATGGTTGCTTGATGTTCCAGGGTTTAGAAAGTTTAGAAAGAACAGGGAGGGTGGAAAAAGAGGAGGTGGTGTTTCATTGCTAATCAGAGAGTGCATCACAGCTACAGAAAGGGACGTTGTTGAGGAAGGTTTGTCTACTGGTCAGTATGGGTGGAAGTTAAGAACAACAACGGAACAGCCACCGCATTGGGGGTTTTCTTCAGAACACCTAATAGCAGTAGAGAGTTTGAAAATCTCATAGGCGGGCAGATTCTGGAAAAATGCAAAAGTAGCAGGGTTGTTGTTATGGGTGACTTCAACTTTGCCAATATCGACTGGAACCTCCTAAGTTTGGAAGGAGCCGTTTTTGTCCGGTGTGTTCAGAAGGATTTCCTTACTTAGTGTGTAGACAGCCCGACGAGGGGAGAGGCCATTTTGGATGTGGTGCTCTGCAACGAGCCAGGACAGGTATCAGATCTCATGGTGGGAGAGCACTTCGGCGCAAGTGATCACAACTGCCTCACATTTAGCATAGCCTTGGAGAGTGAAAGGAGGAGTTACCGAGGAAAGATATTTAATGGGGAAATGGAAACCATGACCCTCTCAGACAGGAGTTGGGCAGTACAGATTGGGAGCAATTGTTTTGCAGAAAGGGCACAGCAGACATGTGGAGACTATTTAAGGAGCAGTTGTTGCGAGTGATACACAATATTATTAGTCTGAGACAGATAAGAAGGGGTAAGATTAACAACCTTGGATGACGAGAACAGAGGAACGTCTCGTTAAAAAGAAGAAGGCAGCTTACATAAGGTGGAGGAAGCGAGAATCTAGCACAGCTTTAGATGATTACAGGCTCGCTTTAAAGGAGCTCAGAATTAGTCTAAGGAGAGCCAGGAGGGGGCACGAAAAGGGCTTGGCAAGAAGGATTAAGGAGAACCCAAAGGTATTTTACTCATACGTGAGGAATAAGAGAATAATCAGGAAGAAGGTAAGACCGATCAGGGATAGTATAGAGAACTTGTGCGTGGAGTCTGAGCAGATAGGGGAAACCCTAAACCGAATCTTTGCATCCCTTTTCACCAAAGAAAGGGAACTTCTTGTCAATGAAAACTTAGAGAAGCTTGGATCAAGTCTTGACTAGATCAGGATTGATGACGTTGATATGCTAGACATTTTGGAAAACATTAAGATTGATAAGTCTCCAGCGCCAGACCAGATTTATCCTGGGCTGCTCCGGGAAGCGAGGAAGGACTTTGCTAAGCCGCTGGAGAGGATACTTCTCTCCATACTCTCCACAGGTTTCATACCGGTGGATTGGAAGGAGGCAAATGTTGTTCCTCTTTTCAAAAAGTAGTCATAGGGAAATCCCTGGCAATTACAGACCAGTCAGTCTTACGTCTGTCGTCAGCAAAGTTTTAGAAAGAATTCTGAGGGATAGGATTTATGACTATTTGGCAAAGCATAGTGTGATTAAAGGCAGTCAGGATGGCTTTGTGAGAGGCAGATCATGCCTCACAAATCTTACTGAATTCTTTGAGGCGGTGTCAAGACAGATCGATGACTGTCGGGCAGTGAATGTGGTGTATGGATTTCAGCAAGGCATTTGGTAGGGTTCGAGGAGAAAGTGAGGACTGCAGATGCTGGAGATCAGAGCTGAAAATGTGTTGCTGGAAAAGCGCAGCAGGTCAGGCAGCATCCAAGGAGCAGGAGAATCGGGCATGAGCCCTACTTCAGGAATTTGGTAGGGTTCACCATGGTAGGCTCATTCATAATGTCAGGATACATTATACATGGGATACAGGGAGATTTGGCTATCTGGAGTCAGAGTTAGATGGCTGACAGAAGTGGTTGAAGATGGGAAGTATTCCCTTGAGGTCAGCGTTGAGTTTGGTCCCGCAGAGCTCTGCTCTTTGTAGTTTTTAGAAATGTCTTGGATGAGGAGGTTGAGGGGTGGGTTAGTAAATTTTCAGATGACGCAGAGGTTGTATGGGTCGTCGACAGTATAGCGGGATAATGCAGACTGCAGCACGGTATAGTCAGGATGCAGAGCTGGGCTGGGAATTGCAGATGGAGGTCACCCTGGATAAATACGAAGTGATACATTTTGGAATGTCAAACTCAATGTCTGAATATAGGATTAAAGGTAGGATTCATGGCAGTGTGGAGGAACAGAGGGATCTGGGTGTGCAAGTACATAGATCTCTCAAAGTTGGCACCCAAGTGGATATGGTTGTTAAGAATTCATATGATGTTTTGGCTTTCAATTAACAGGGGGATCGGGTTTAATAGCCACGAGGTTTTGCTGCAGCTCTACAAGTCCCTGGTGAGGCCACACTTGGAATATTGTGTCCAGTTCTGGTCTTCCTACTATTGGAAAGCTACAGAAGCTTTGGAGAGAGTGCAAAGAAAATTTACCAGGATGCTGCCTCCGCTGGAGGGCTTGACTTATGAAGAAAGGTTTCATAAGCTCAGACTTTTCTCTCTGGAGACGAGGAAGAGAGGAGACCGGGTCGAGGTGTACAAAATAATGAGAGGAACAGATGGACTCAAGAACCCAGAGGCTTTTCCCTCGGGCAGGATTGACTGGTATAAGAAGTCATAGTTTGAAGATATTAGGAGGAAGGTAAAAAGGAGATGTCAGACGTAGGTCCTTCACGCTGAGAGTTGTGAATGCATGGAATGCATTATCAGCTGTGGTGTTGGAAGCAGAATCATTGGGGACATTTAAGCGACTGCTGGATTTGCACATGGATAACAATGAGTTGAGGGGTGCGTAAGTTAAATTACTATATTTTAAATAAGGATTAAATCTGGCTACAACATGGTGGGTCAAAGGGCTTGTTCTGTGCTGTACTTTTCGATGTTCTATGTTCTATGTAACAATTGTCTGTGAAATAGTTTCCTGAGTTCTGTTAGCTATTTTATCAACAGAGGTTGATAGTGTCACAGAGCTGAAAAATGTGTTGCTGGAAAAGCGCAGTAGGTCAGTCAGCATTCAAAGGTCAGGGGATTCGGAGTTTCGGGCATGAGCCCTTCTTCAGGAATGAGGAGGGTGTGCCAAGCAGGCTAAGATAAAAGGTAGGGAGNNGGGTTTCTGGCACTGTGAGGCAGCAGTGCTAACCACTGTGCCACCGTGCCGCCCACAAATCTGCATTCATCCCTTGTGGTTGGAGGATTTCTAGGCGGAAGATGAGTCACTCTTCCTCCAGGAGTCGTGTTGCCATGATCTGGCGATGGAGGAGGCCAAGGACCTGCATGTCCTTGTCAGAGTGGGAGGGGGAGTGGGAGGGGGAGTGTGTTCAGCCACGGGGCGAAACATCGAACAATTCTTCCGCCGCCTTTGCCTCCATGCCTACTTTTTCAACCAGTATTCTCGCCCAGCCTCTGACGACCCCTTCTCCCGCCTCCAACATACCCCATCCACGTGGACACCCCGCGCTGGCCTCTTAAACGCCCTCTATCTCTCTCTCCTAGTTGATAGTGTGACAGTCTATCGTAGGCGGCAAAGGACATTGACAGGATTCAGAGTTGGGCTGAGAAGTGGCAGGGGGGGTTCAAATTGGAAAAGTGCTTCATTTGAGAAGCTTGAATTTGAAAGCAGATTACAGGTTTAAATGTAGGGCTCTTGGCAGTATCAAAGAGCAGAAGGACCTTGCAGTCCACGTCCATAGTTCCCTCAAAGTTGCAACCCAAGTTGATAGGGTTGTTAAAAAGGCATACCGTGAGATTGCTTTCAATAGCAGGGGTATTGAGTTCAGAAGTCCAGATTATATGCAACAGCGTTTTAAAGATCTGGTTAGTCCACACTTGGAATATTGAGATCAGTACTGGTCACCTCATTATTGCAAGAGTTTGGACGTTTTAGAGAGGATACAGAGGAGATTTACCAAAATACTGCCTGGACTAAAGGGCGACTTATGAAGAAAGGTGGAGGGAGCTGCGTTTTTTTCTAATTGGAGTGTAGAATGATAAGAGTCGAACTTGGTAGAGGTCTACAAGAAGATGCGATGCATAGATAGAATTGGTAGTCAGAGACACTTTTCCCAGCACAGAAATACCTATCATGTAGGGGAATAGTATTTAGGCAATTGAAGGAAGGTATTAGGCAAGCTGTCAGATATGGATTGATTACACAGAGAATGGTGGGTGCGTGGAATGCACTGCCAGCAGTAGAAATAGAGTCTTATATATAAGGGACATTTATGTGAATGTTGGATATGCACATGAAGAATAGCAAAATGAAGGATATATAAATTAGTTTGAGCCTAGACTAAGAAGGAGAAAGTGAGGACTGCAGATGCTGGAGATCAGAGCTGAAAATGTGTTGCGTGGGGTGGGGGCGGAGAGGTCAGGAAGAAGATTGCAGGTTAGGAAGGCGGTGCTGAGTTCGAGTTCGAGTGAAGCCACGCAGACAATCGCCCAAAGCAAGAAATGAACCCGGTACCCTTGCACAGGGAGACAGAAGTGCTGAACACTGAGCCACATTGTCACTTCTATTAGAGGTGTATAAAGATTATGCGAGGCATAGATAAAATGGGTAGTCAGAGATGTGGCAGAACAACTGCTACCGAACTGCTGAGCAATTGCCTTAGTTCTGGAGAGTTAACTGTTCTTCGAATATTTTGCTGTTAAAGAAACCAGAAAGCACTCTATATCAAAATGTACCTGTTTCTGTAAAACGTAAAGAAGATGGCACAGAGAGGTAAGCAGGCGAAAGAGTGAAAAAGTGGAGAAGACAGAGAGAGTGTAGATTTGAGATTAAGTCAATGTAATGTTGAATAGGTGTATCATCAGATCACCGTTTTATTCGGATTTTGTTCTCGGGGGCAAGAATATTCAATTTGTTAATAGTTTTATTTAGCGTCCTGTCCGGAAAATATATCGTTATTTTTGTTCAAATAGTGTAAATTAGGGGTTCTCTGTCTTTCAGTCACATTTCACCTGATTGCGTGGCGAGGCGAGGCAAGCATTCTGGGCGTTTCGTTTCAATTAACAAACGTTACATTGGAAAAACAGGCTGAAAACTAGCCACCACATGAACATCAATTCGCCACAAAAAACGTGACCCATTCTCACTATTATCCTTACATCCAGATGAGGAAGAACACTACTTCGACTTGGACAACACATCTACCTCAGGACAAAGCAAACAGCTGATCAGCTAGAACATAGAACATAGAAGAATACAGCGCAGAATAGGCCCTTTGGTCCTCAATGTTGCGCCGATCCAAGCCCACCTAACCTGCACTAGCCCACTATCCTCCATATGCCTATCCAATGCCCGCTTAAATGCCCGTAAAGAGGGAGAGTCCACCACTGCTACTGGCAGGGCATTCCATTAACTCACGACTCGCTGACTAAAGAACCTACCCCTAACATCTGTCCTATACCTACCACCCCTTAATTTAAAGCTATACCCCCTCGTAATAGCTGACTCTATACGTGGAAAAAGGTTCTCACGGTCAACCCTATCTAAACTCCTAATCATCTTGTACACCTCTATCAAGTCACCCCTAAACCTTCTTTTCTCCAATGAAAACAACCCCAAGTGCCTCAGCCTTTCCTCACACAATCTTCCTACCATACCAGGCAACATCCCGGTAAACCTCCTCTGCACCCGTTCCAGTACCTCCACATCCTTCCTATAGTATGGCAACCAAAACTGCACACAATACTCCAGATGCGGCCGCACCAGAGTCTTATACAACTGCAACATGACCTCAGTACTCCAGAACTCAATTCCTCTACCAATAAAAGCCAGTACGCCATATACCTTCTTCACCACACTATTTACCTGGGTGGCAACTTTCAAAGATTTGTGTACATAGACACCAAGA
>NC_057734.1:53546482-53559936 GCF_004010195.1 Chiloscyllium plagiosum
CCTGTTCTACCCATGTCTCCGTAATAGCCACAACATCGAAATCCAACCCACACTGCAAGTTCACCTACCTTATTTTGGATACTTCTTGCATTGAAGTATACACACTTCAAGCCACTTTTCTGTTTACAGGCACGCTCCTTTGAGATTGATGCCATGTTCCTAACCTCCCTACACTCCAGGTCCTGCACCCTAAAGCTGCAGTCTAGGTTCCCATGCCCCTGCAGAATTAGTTTAAATCCCGCCGCCCCCGCCCCCCCTCCCCCCCGACAAGAGCACTAGCAAACCTCCCGCCAAGGATACTGGTGCCCCTCAGATTCAGGTGTAGCTCTGAGGACTTATCCAGTTTTATGCATTTTGAGAACCTCCTCCTGTGTAATATGAACATTTTTAAGCTGTCACTATTTATTTCCCCACATTCTACATCTTCCATGTCCTTCTCCACAGTAAACACTGATGCAAAATACACATTTAGTATCTATCCCCTCTCCTGCTGTTCCACTCATAGGCTATCCTGTTAATCTTTGAGGGGCACTTTTCTCTACATAGGACACTTTGTCCTTAATATATTTATAAAATCCATTTGGATTCTTCTTCACCCGATCTGCCAAATCTATCTCATGTCCCCTGTTTTCCCTCCTGATTTCCTTCTTCAGTACATTCCCAGTGATTTTATACTTTTCTAAGGAGTCGTTCGATCAATCTTGTTAATACCTGACATATGTTTCCATCTTCTTCTTAACGAGAAACTCAAAGTCTCCAGTCATCCAGCATTCCCTACATCGACCAGCCTTTCCTTTCTCCTGAACAAATATACTGTCTCTGGATTCTCGTTGTCTCATTTTTAGAGGCTTCCCATTTTTCAACCATCGCCTTTAGCTGAGAACATCTGCACTCAATCAACTTTTGAAAATGTTTGCCTAAAATTGGCTTGTTTCCAACTTAGAACTTCAGCTTATCGATCCTGTCTATACTTTTCTATCACTATTTTAAAAGAAATGGAATTATGGACACTAGCTACATAGTTCTCCCCCAGTGACATCTCAGTCACATACTCGACTTTATTACCCAAGATTAATAGTTTTGCGCCGAGGCTAGCCAGTCCAACCCCACATTAAATCGATTTTATTTTCTCTTGCACATCCTTCACAAATTATGCTCCATTTAAACCTTTAACACCAATATCGCGACTGATCTGATTTTGGTCTCAGCAGCAAGTCTCTGTATTTGCACTACTTCCCTTCATTTGCTTTTCTGTCAAATGTTCACCAAACTCGACTCAGCACGAAGAAACCACAATCTTCTCGCAAAGAAAATTCATACTTGAACATTCCTTTCAGAATACCTCATTTGTGTTAGAACCAATGATGGAGAGTCATTCTTTCCTTTCTCAGATGCACTCTGACACTGGTTACAACAAATTTAAAATTTTAGTGATATGGCCAATGATAAAGGTCTCAGACAGAGTCATTTTCTCGAAAAATGCGAAACACACATGTTTTGAAACAAATCAAAAAAATGAAACTTTCGGGTGTATTGTAGTTGTTGAGCTAATAACAGAAGGATCAATGATAAACTGTTCCAATGTTATTCTGCGACTGAAGCGCACAAGCTGCTGCTAAATATATTACCTTCTGGAACGGTTGGACTTGGCTGAATGCTCTTTGTATCAGGCAGTGGAGACTCCAATGAATACTCGGCAGAAATCCTCCAAGCGACGAAATAAAAACTCACAGATTTTCTGCTCTTACACTTTGTTGTCAAGCGAAAAGAAGTAAGAGAGAGGGAGCAATAGGTTGCTGATCCTCAGGCAGCTAACATTTTTCTCCCTCTCTGCTCTGAAAAATAAAAACAATCTCAAGTGAACGACAAAGTGGACCAAGATAAATCTCGTTGAATGATCACTGGAAAATATGATTATGAACTCTATTCAGCTGCATCATTGCTCTTGCCGCACACAGCGCTAGTCACATAGAATATAGGACATAGAACTGTCCAGGACAACTCAGGCCCTATGACCCTCGATGTTGTGTCGGCCTTCCATCCTTGTCTAAGATTAGAATCACCTGCATACCCTTCAACGAACTGCTTTCCATGTGCCTGTTCAAGCGACACTTAAATGTCAATAATGTATCAGACACGACAAACGCTGCCAGCTGTGCATTCCACGCATTCCAGTGGGTAAACAACCTACCTCTATCATCTCCCCTAAACCTTCTTCTCTCACGTTATGGCATGAATCTCATGAGAGACATTTCCACATGGGAGTTTTTTTTTCTGGTATCCACTCTATCAATGTCCCTCACCGTCTTGAACACCAGTGACACGTCAGTATTCATCCATCTCCTCTCCCGTGAGAAATACGTTAACTTGCAAACCTGCCCACATAAAACATGCACTCCAGTCCAGGCAGCATCTTGGAAAATCTCCTCTTCATGCTCTGTGAAGCTTCCATATCTTTCCTTTAATAAGGCAACTATATTGAACTCCGTCTTCCACGTGTGGTCTAACCAGAGCTCTATAGTGCTGCAGCATAACCCCACAGATCTTAAACTTAGTCCACCAGCTATTGAAATCCAACACGCCATAAGCCGGTTTGACAACCCTATCAACCTGGGAGGTAAATTTGAGGGATCTATGGATGTGGACACCAAGATCCCTCTCTTCATGCACACCACGATGAATGCAGACTTTAACTTCCTATTCTCCATTCAAAGTAGACCTTACAAAGTTAATCGCTTCAAACTTTTGCAGATTTATGTCCACCTGCCATTTATCAGCCCAGTTCTGAATGCAGTCAAAGTCTGTTGCAACATTAAATGGCCCTCCACACTATCTACCACTCCAGAAAATGTCCTTTCTTTTGCAAACTTACGAGCATACCGTTACACTTCCTCGTCCAACTCATTTTTTAAAAATACCTGAGCAGAGCAAGAACCAATCCCTGAGGCACACTATTCGCCACAAAACTCCTGATGAATGTTTTACATCTACCATAACCCTGTTTTCTGCACCAGCCAATTCTGTATTCAGGTAGACTTGTATCATTGTATGCAATGCCTCATTAATTTCTGGATAAGTCTACTATGGGAAACCTTACCAAACATCTACCTAATTTACTGCAAATCACATCGACTGCTGTAACTTAATCAATGTGTTTTATCACAGCCTCAAATAATTCAATGAGGTTTGTGAGGCATGACCTACTCATCACACAGCCATGCTGACTATCGCGAAACAAGCTATGGTTTACCGAACAATCATACGTTCTCTCTGTCAGAATCCTCGCTAATACTTTCCCCAGTGCTGACGTAAGACTGAAAGGTCTGTCATTCCCCAAATTCTCACTGTTCCCGTTCCTGAACAAGGAAATGAGGTTTGCCAACCTCCAATCATCTGGCACGACTCCAGCGGACAGTGGGGGTGCATATACCATAGTCAGAGGTGCAGTAATCTGTTCCATCACTACTTGTTGCAAGCTTGGTTTTTTTGCCATCTGCTCCAGGGTGTTTATCTATCCTTCTGCTTCTCAAAATTTTCATCACATCTTCCTTCGAAACGTCAACCTCTTCGAACATATCAGTCTATTTCATGCTGTCCTCACAAACATCAAGGTCCGACTCAGTCGTTAATACGGAAGCAATGTATTAATTAAGGACGTTGCCTACTTCCTCCAAACCCAGGTGCAACTTCCATCCATTATCTCTGATCGGTCCAACCCTCACTTTGGCATTCCTTCTGTTCCTCATATACGTGTACAACGCTTGTGGGTTTTTCGTAATTGTACACACTAAAGCTTTTTTATGCATCCTTCCAGCTTTCCTTATTCCATTCTTCAGTCCCTTCCTGTTTAACATGTAACCCTCTAAAGCTCTGTCTGAACCTTGCCTCGTAACCTTAAGTAAGCTTCCTTCTTTCTCTTAATTAGACGTTCCACATCCCTTGCCACGCAAGTTTCTTCCAACCTACCACCATATGCTTGCCTCAGTTGGAAAAACCAGCCGAGCACTGTTAGCAAGTCATTCTTAATCTAACTTGGCATCTCTGTCGTGCATTTCCTTGACATAATCTGTTCTCAGTTACGTCGTCCCAGTTCCTGCCTAATAGTATTGTAATTCCCCCTCCACCAATTGAATAATTTTCTATGCTGTTTGGTCCTATCCCTCTCCAGGAGTATCGAAAAGGTTAGGCATTTATGGTCACTATCACTAATATGCTCTCCCACGGAGAGATCTGACAACTGGAGTGGAACTTTGCCAAGCACCAAATCCAATATGGCCTGCATTCTCGTCAGCCTATCTGTATATTCCTTCAGAAATCCTTCTCAGACCCACCTGACAAAACTGATCAATTTAAACTGAGTATATAGCTATCAATATTAGAGAAATTAAACTCACCCATGGCAACAATCCTGTTCCTTCTGCACCTTTCCAAATCTCCCTTCCAAACTCCTCTTCCCTGTCTCTGCTTTTATTTGAGGACCTGTAGAAAACTACCAGTAAAGTGTCTGCTAATTTCCTGTTTCTGACTTGCACCCATACTGGCTCAGTAGGAAGAAATAACTGTCTTCTATTGCCTTCTGCAGCTGTGACACTGATCTTGATTAGCAATGCCACTCCTTTACCTTTTTTACCCCCTCCTCCATTGCTTTTGAAACATCTAAATCCCAGAACATTTACAATTATTCCTGATCCTGTGGTATCGATCTCTCTGCAATGGCCTCAACATCATAGTTCTAGGACATCATAGGACAATCACCTGATGAAGGAGCGTCGCTCCGAAAGCTAGTGTGCTTCCAATTAAACCTGTTGGAATATAACCTGGTGTTGTGTGATTTCTAACTTTGTACACCCCAGTCCAACACCGGCATCTCCGAATCATAGTTCTCGGTATTGATTGATTCAATCTCTGAGTTCTTCACCATTATTCCTGATATTTTCATAGAATTGTATAGGACCTCTACAGTATGGAAATTGTGGCCCAAAAAGTGCACACTGATTCGTCGAAGAGAAACCAACCCAGACCCCATTCCCCTACCACTTTACATTTACTGGTCACTATTGCAACTAACCCACACATCATTGAACAATGTGGGCAATTTAGTATGGCCAATTCACATAACCTGCATATCTTCGCATGATGGAGGAACTCGGTGTACCCGGAAGAAAGCCAAACAGACACGGGGAGAATGTGCAAACCTCTAACAGATAGTCACGAGATGTTGGAATCGAATCTGGGTTCATGGGCTAGTGAGACAGCAATGCGAACCATTGAGCTGACTTCTTGTATTAACATAGGCATACTTCAACTCATCACAGTGACTGCACCTTTAACCGTTAGCAAGCATCTACACTTCCTCACAGACTGAACGCTGCATCTGGCTGTTCACTATTATCTCAGAGCCGTAACTTGATTTCCCAACACCCGACCAACCCAGTTTCAACCCTCCTGGAGAGCTGAAGAAAATATTCCGCCCAGGATACTCCCTCCAGGTGAGGTGCAAGCAACCCTTCTTGTACAGGTCCCTCCTTTTTCATAAGGCATTCCAAAGATCCACATATCTGAACTTTTCCCTTCTGCACCAGCTCTGCTGCGAAGTGTTCATGTCCAATCGCTCCCTATTCCGTACCCTCACTATCCTGTTGCACCAGTAGCAATCTTGAGTTAACTATCCTGCTCGTTCTGCCTTGTAGCTTCTAACTTAATGCCAGCTATTGTGTATTCAGGTATTGTGTATACATGTTTTCTAAGGGAAAATTATCACTGTATTACAATGTTTGGCATGTTTACACGTGACTGCATAATTTTGAAAATTTGATCAGTGTTTATGAAGTATGTGTTAAAATCAGTACATCTTATGCTTAGAATGCATTTTCTATCTCTGGTGCCTTTAATGAGAGAAAAAAAAACATGTATCTTGTCAGAAACAGCATTGTTCCAGTTGTTTTCCAAATTACGTGTTGCATCTGCAGACTAACTTTTCATGATTCTTTTACAGGAACTCAGAAGCACTCTGCATCATAGAGTTCTGCGAACGAACTTCATTTAATATATTTACTTTTGTTTTATCCTCCCGACCAAAATAGACAACTCACGTTATGTTATTTCTGATGAAGTTTTGCTCAAACACCTCCGATGTCTACACTATATCGCAGACGCATTGCCTCCACTTGACGACTTCTTGGATGACCATATCGGTGTATGAAGTAATTGAGCTGCACTCCATTCAGCTTCCTTCAACCAAACCTTTCATACAGATTGCCGATCAGTACTCCAGACTGATCTCGAAGGCACAGCTTTGCAATCTGAAAATGGATATTTTTCGCTGCTCTCTATTTCTGATTAGCGAAAGCTTCCATGTTACAGATTGGGAGATGAGTCAGGCTGAGTGATTGCACTTTGTGTTACTTTGTGCCGTGTAACACAGTCAATCAGCTGAATTATTTCTTTCCCTATTCCTGTGTAGTTCCTTAGAGGGGAATAATCTTCCCCACCCATCTCATCATAATAAACCAGACTAGCTGACTGGGGTGGTCTCTACATTTATAACAGCCTTGAGGGATGGAATGAAAGAACAGCACATGTGGTAGGGGCAGCAGTCCACCATCCCGAATCCAAATGTGGGTGACCATCCCTTTTCGATTGTTCTCAATGAGCATTGAATCCACAGTCCAGCAAATATCATTCGATCTCAATCTTGACCATCTTCATTAACCACGAAATGGTGCTTCCTGAAGATGAGGACACAGTAGATAACACAAAACTAGGAAGAAAGGGACATCCTATTTCAAAACGAGGTCCATTAGTTTAAAACTGTGTTAATATAACATCAAAACGTCACCACTATTACAATCTAAGTAATAATATGGGACTTGTCGCACGAACAATGAAAAGTCGAATCATATTAGTGAGAAGGTAAAATTTAGAAATGCAGCCAAATTGAGCCTGGCGAAGTCTAATAGATCAGACGTACATCACATCTCATTGACAAGAAAGAAAAACAGCAATAGACATAATATTTGCAGTCAATGACTGTATTTTATTTTTCTATGCATTTTTTTCCAAGGGCCAGAAGGCATTATATCTAACCTGAATGTAATAAACTTGATCGAGCTATTAGGAAGGGAAGAGGAGATAATGTGGACAACTGTAGACAATTAACTTAAAATCTGTAAGAAACTGGTGGAATATTGTACACAGGATGTGAGATTGGACATTTAGAAAGTAAAGGTATCATTGCAAAAAATCAATAGGCACTTCTGAAAAATAATTCATGCTTGACAAATTGTGAAGTTGTTTCATGCAGCAGACAATGGAGAACCAGGAGATGTTTTCTATTTGGATTTTTAGAAGGCTTGCGACAGGAACTCACACGGAATGTTTGGAAATACGGCTAATCCGAAATCTATTTGGAGGAATATATGTCAGAGGAAAGCTAAAGTTAGGTTGAGCATCACTTAACATAATTAGAATATTCATATAAAAGAATCCTGCGGCAATTGCATAGACAGTTGTTGAGATTGTATCTGGCGTATTGTGTACAGTTTTCGTGTCCGAGTCTAAGGAAGAATATACTGACGACAAAGGAGCTGCAATGCACATTCTCCAGATTGATCGCTCAGGTGGCATGATTGCCTGATGAGGAAACTGGGGAGACATACATTTTAAAAGAATGAAAGGTGATCACAGTGAAGTTTAGAAAATTCGCAAAACATTTGATGAGGTGCAAATCACCGCAATGTTTCCCTGCCTGTCATTTGAGGCAAATAATGGGAAAGAAAGATTAAGACTGAAATGAGGAGCAAATTCACACTCAGAGGGGATTGACCAATACAGGGACATTGAAAACAGCTAACAGGCAAGATTAGGGAGAACGTTTATTTAGTTGAACAGGACTTCCATTAGGCCATAGTGAAGTACTGTGTCCAGTTCTGGGCTCCACATGACAGGAAAGATGTGGTTGTACTGGAGGGGTGCAGAGGAAAGTCACCAGGATGTTCTCTGGGATGAAGCATAACAACGAAGAAAAGGGTCCGAATAAGCACTGTTTGTTTGCTTTGAAGCAAATAAAATTGAGTGGGTAAGCAGTTAACGTATAAAATCAACAGCAGTATGGGTATGGTGGATACACTGCAACGGTTCATTTTAGTCAAAGGAAAAAGAACAATGGAGCACAGTTTTAAAGTGAACGGTGTAAGATTTAGCGAGGATTTAAGGATTATTTTATACCCAGAGGATTTTGGGGGTCTGGAATGTACCTGCTGAGAGGTTGTTGTCATGGGTATTAAAATCTACTTGGACGAGCAATTGAGGTGTTGTCACATTCATGAATATGGGCCTCGTATAGGAAAATGGAACTAAGGTAGACCGTGCTTCTGTGACTGCACAATCGTTCAGAAGAAAAAGATAGGAATTGTTGGTTTTCTGGAGAGTACATTCACACAGTTGAAAATAATGCTTAATAAGTCTACAGGTGTGTCAATAAGAAAAACAAAAGAAAATAAATGTGTAGCTTCCTTATGGTCTGAACGTAAAGAATGGGGAATGGAAAATATGGAAATTGCAGAGCCAGGACGCAACTTCGTTAGCTCTGTCTTCACAGAAGAAAACATTTAAAATAACTTCTCCGAACAATATGAGGAAACCTAAGTCTGGTAAAAACAGGAAATAAAATGAAAATGGCAAATCAATAAGTGGTGTGGGAGAAGAGTGGAGTGCTGACATAGTGGGAAGTGAACACAGATAGAGGGTCTGGTTGGTGGCTGACGTGTCATTTAGTGAAATGGAAGGGATGAGGACAGGCTGGAAAAGTATGGGAGAATGGGAAGGGAGGTTATTTGAAATTGAAGAACTCATTGTTAAATGGAGTCACTCTCTGCTGATCATGTGTTCAGCCACATGTACAAGTTCCCCTGAATAACTGAAAAGGACAAGTCATCTCAATTGCAGCTTTTCGTACTACTTGACAAACCAACCGTCCAGTGAACTGATTCGGAAACTATGAAATTGCTTTACATAGAAATAGTCAAAGGTAAACGACAATAGAAACCTTGAACAAGGCAGAATGTGCAAGAGAGATAATGATCAAGATAATGGCTGTGGATTTTAAAAAAAAGGTTATCTGCTGGATATTGTATTTTGTATTGAGACAAATGTTCAGTTGGTGTCTTTGGCTGAATACAATGAGGTGAGAAAAGAGACATAAACGGAATTAGTAATTCTTATCGTATATTTATAACTATAAAATCATTAAATGTTTTACATAGGTCTGTGTATAGTGTGCTTACAATTATGTAAGAGCACAAATTTTATGGAATATATAGTTTGCAGTTTCCGTCCTTATGGGAAATAACTGCTGAATGCATACTTGAAGTAAACCGGTGTAAGAAGTGTCTGAGTGTCGTCTGGACATTGACAACAAAACAAAGAGTTGAATGACTGAATATTCATGCAACATGGATCTCAGGACACAAACAGGGCTGCCACGATCCTGTTGAAAGCTGGAGCAGTTTTCAATGGCTGAATGGCCTCACGATAGACTGTGGTGATGGTGATTTGGAAAAACATATACAACGGTTTTTCGTCACCTTACATGTTAGGCACTGGGATACTGACATTTTCCTGAATCTGGGAATTATTTGGAACAATACCCTATACATTCCATAGAAGACATCATCCACCACATTTTGGAAGTGGCGTTCTCTAGAAAAAAAAATGTAACCGTGTGTTTATACTACAGAGGGAGAAAGAGACAGAGAGAGAGAGAGTGGCATTATGCTGCATGCAGCATTGAGAGCCATAGAAAATAAACTTTGTTCGGGGGTTGGTGTTTTAACAGATGTACAGTGAGTGTGCGGGTGCATTCAAAATATGGCAACAATCATCCTGGTAGAGCAGGAAAGGTATATGAGGCTAGTCCTGTATTTCTTCAGATCGTAGATACTGCACTTAGCTGGCTGACGAGCTCAGATCATGCTCGGTGGTCCGGTGACGTGGCCTGGTCTAGGAAGAGAATAGTTCTTCCTTGCACTACACCACACACCAGGAAATCCGTGCCGCTGTCGGAAAATTGTGGTGCAATTGCCCCATGTCTGCCATGTTCAGGGTAAACCGTGCATGGTAGATATGAACGACAAAGCTCAACCAATTGACCACTGGTCCTTTAAAGATGACACCAGTGCCAGGGATCGCAAATTATCCAGTCACATCGGGCAATTGCCAGTACCGCCTGCCTTGATGGGTGGGTGAATCGGCATGGCATTGAATGAAATGACACAACGTGGCGGGATAGTTAGTTAACAAATTGAGTTCGATAAATAGTATCAAAAATTAGCTCAACATCATGCAGACGACACCTCTGTCACACACAAAGGAAAATTATACTGAGATAATTTATTCTTCGTTTCATCCCAATGAGTTCAAAACGGTGTTGACAACACACCCAGTTACAAATTTGCAGAACAAGTGGTTATCCAAAATTCTCCATCATCTGAGCTTACGCAAATAGCCCTGGAGCTATTGGCCCATGTTGCAAGATGTTGCTGAAACGTCTTGATTTCAGCATTGTGGCTCTTGTAAACACATCTTTCTATCACATTCACTCCCAATCTCCCTGTCTCTGTCTATTTGACAAACACCTCCCATTTGCGGTTGTTTAAACTTGTGATGTTGCTGCTCCATTAAGAACGTTATATTCTGCTTTTTTTTCTGGTGGTTGTCAAGATACAGCTTCCAAAAGGTCGAGTTTTGAAGGTCTTTAGGTAAAAATTGATCGTAGGTAACAGATACTGCCTCGGTCATAAGGCTTTCAAGTTTAATAGAAAACCTTAATATGGAAAGGGGTATGGCCAGCTCAGCCTTACTTTGATTTGGTTTGGTTTCAACAAGTAGAGTTGTGAAGCTGCTGGACCAAAATAAGTTTTTTTGAAAATGAAGAAGCTTGTGTTGGAGGCAAAAGAGAAGGCAAGAGCAAAAGAAATGATGCTGGCTGAACCACGGTGAAAAGCAGGAGAGAGAAAAAAAGAAGGCAATACCAAATTAGATGAAACAGGAAAGGAAATAATCACTTTAGGAGGGCAAAGCTTAAAGGACGGGATCGCTTTACTAGAACAAAACGAAACGAGGGAAATTAGACAGAAAAACGGAGAGGAAAGGAAAAAAGAGGAGTTTGAACTTCAGAAATTGGCATTTCGATCGCAAAGTAATCTTTAAAGAAAGAAGAGAAAGTGAGAAAATTAGCTTCCTGCAGTAATGATTGAGGATGAGCAAACCCATGGTAGCCAAAAGCCTGTTGAGAACCGCTTAAATAGATTCATGCACAGCCTAAGTTTGATGAGAAGGATGCAGAAGGCTTTTTCATTTCATTTGAAAACGCTACTAAACAAATGCCGTGGCCAGTGACCATGGATTTGTTGATCACAGCAAACACTACAGATAGAACTACTGTGGAATTCGCATCGTGGTCAGGGGAGATATCTGGGATGTATGAGAGTACGTAGAAAGCCATCTGAAGTGCGTATGAACTTTTGTTAGAAGCCTGCAGACAACATGTTAGGAATCCAATGAAGGACTCTGGTCAAACCTACACTGAGTCTGAAAGGCTGAAACAACCTAATTTTGACAGGTCGAGAAGGGCATTAAAAATCAAGCAAGCCTATGACGCTTTTGGAGTGGGGATTACTTTGGAGGAGTTCGAAAATTCACTTTCTAAAGTAACGAAAACGCATGTGGAAAAGCAGAGAGTTAAAACGGCAAGATTAGCAGCTGAAATGGCTTCTGATTATAAGTTGGTTCATCAATCCAAGTTTAGCTTCCAAATAAATTTCTAACAGTGATGGACGGAAATTGGAGAAAAATGAAATACTCACGTAGACAGAAAAACGTTAATCTCAGTTAATCTCTCTAGCTCTAGCTATCTCTTTCTATATCACGATCTCTATCTCTAGCTCTATCTCTATCTCTATCTCGAGATCGAGCCCTAGCTCTATCACTAGCTCTATCTCTAGCTCGAGCTCTAGCTCTATCTCTAGCTCGAGGTCTATCTCTATCTCGACCTCTATCGCAAACTCTATCTCTAGCTCTAGCTCTAGCTCTATCTCTAGCTCTAGCTCTATATCTATATCTATCTCTAGCTCTAGCTCTATCTCTATCTCGAGCTCGAGCCCTAGCTCTATCACTAGCTCTATCTCTAGCTCTAGCTCTAGCTCGAGGTCTAGCTCTATCTCTATCTCTAGCTTTAGCTGTACCTCTATCTCTATATCTATCTCTAGCTCTAGGTCTAGCTCTATCTCCATGTCGACCTCCATCTTTAGCTCTAGCTCTAGCTCTCACTCGAGCTCGAGCTCTATCTCTATCTCTATCTCCAGCTCTATCTCTAGCTCTCGCTCTAGCTCAAGCATCAGCTCTATCTTTAGCTCTAGCTCTAGCTCTAGCTCTCGCTCGAGCTCGAGCTCTATCTCTATCTCCAGCTCTATCTCTAGCTCTAGCTCTAGCTCAAGCATCAGCTCTAGCTCTAGCTCTATCTCTATCTCTAGCTCTAGCTCTAGCTCCAGCTCTATCTCTAGCTCTAGCTCTAGCTCTAGCTCCAGCTCTATCTCTAGCTCCAGCTCTAGGTCTAGCTCTATCTCTATCTCTAGCTCTATCTCTAGCTCTAGCTCCAGCTCTATCTCTATCTCTAGCTCTAGCTCTAGCTCTCGCTCTAGCTCTATCTCTATCTCTAGCTCCAGTTCTATATCTCTAACTCTAGCTCTATCTCTAGCTCTATCCCTAGCTCCAGCTCTAGTTCTGGCTCTATCTCTACCTCTAGCTCTATCTCTCGCTCTATCTCTAACTCTATCTCTAGCTCTATCTCTAGCTCTAGCTTTAGCTCTAGCTCTTGCTCTATCCCAAGCTCTAGCTCTAGATCGATCTCTAGCTCTATCACTAGCTCTATCTCTAGCTCGAGCTCTAGCTCCAGCTCGAGCTCGAGGTCTAGCTCTATCTCTATCTTTAGCTCTAGCTGTAGCTCTATCTCTATATCTATTTTTAGCTCTAGGTCTAGCTCTATCTCCTTCTCTATCTCTAGCTCTAGCTCTATCTCTACCTCTATCTCTAGCTCTGTCTCTAGCTCTAGCTCTATCTCTATTCTATCTCTATCTCAAGCTCTAGCTCTAGCGCTAGCTCTCGCTCTATTTCTATCTCTAGCTCTATCTCCAGCTCTATCTCCATCTCGAGCTCTAGCTCAAGCTCTATGTCTATCTCTATCTATAGTTCTCTCTCTAGCTCTATCTCTAGCACTTGCTCTATCTCTAGCGCTATCCCAAGCTCTAGCTCTACATCGATCTCTAGCTCTCGCTCTATCTCTCGCTCTATCTCTCGCTCTATCTCTCGCTCTATCTCTCGCTCTATCTCTCGCTCTATCTCTCGCTCTGTCTCTCGCTCTATCTCTAGCTCTATCTCTCCCTCTATCTCTAGCTCTA
>NC_057734.1:53560639-53561995 GCF_004010195.1 Chiloscyllium plagiosum
CTAGCTCTAGTTCTGGCTCTAGCTCTATCTCTAGCTCTATCTCTCCCTCTATCTCTAGCTCTATCTCTATCTCTATCTCTAGCTCTAGCTCTATCTCTCGCTCTTTCTCTAGCTCTAGCTCTAGCTCTAGCTCTATCCCTAGCTCTAGCTCTATCTCTAGCTCTATCTCTAGTTCTATCTCTAGCTCTAGCTCTATCCCTAGCTCTCGCTCTTTCTCTATCTCTAGCTCTAGCTCTAGCTCTATCACTTGCTCTAGCTCTAGATCGATCTCTAGCTCTATCACTAGCTCTATCTCTAGCTCGAGCTCTATCTCTATCTCGAGCTCGAGCTCTCGCTCTATCACTAGCTTGAGCTCTTTTTCTAGCTCTACCTCTAGCTCTGGCTCTAGCTCTATCTCTAGCTCTATCGCTATCTCTATCTCCATCTCTAGCTCTAGCTCTCGCTCTAGCTCTAGCTCTAGCTCTATCTCTAGCTCTATCTCTAGCTCTAGCTCTATCTCTCTCTCTAACTCTATCTCTATCTCTAACTCTAGCTCTGGCTCTAGTTCTAGCTCTAGCTCTATCTCTATCTCTAACTCTATCTCTCGCTCTAGCTCTATCTCTATCTATATCTCCAGCTCTATCTCTAGCCCTAGCTCTATCTCTTTCTTTATCTCTATCTCCAGGTCTAGCTCTATCTCTATCTCTGTCTCTAGCTCTAACTCAAGCTCTAGCTCTAGCTCTACCTCAATCTCCATCTCTATCTCTATCTCTATCTCCATCTCTATCTCTATCTCTTTCTCTATCTCTATCTCTATCTCTATCTCTTTCTCAATCTCTATCTCTATCTCTAGCTCTATCTCTAGCTCTAACTCTAGCTCTAGCTCTACCTCTGTCTTTTGCTCTAGCTCTATCTCTACGTCTATCGCCAGCTCAATCTCTAGCTCTAGCTCTATCTCTCGCTCTAGCTCTATCTCTATCTCTAGCTCTAGCTCTTGCACTAGCTCTCGCTCTAGCTCTTGCTCTAGCTCTATGTCGAGCTCGAGGTCTAGCTCTATCTCTATCTCCAGCTCTAGCTCTATCTCTAGCTCAAGCTCTTGGTCTAGCTACAACTCTATCTCAAGTTCTAACTCTAGGTCTATCTCTAGCTCAAGCTCTACCTCTAGCTCTAGCTAGAGGTCTAGCTCTATCTCTATGGAAATGTGTTGCTGGAGAAGCGCAGCAGGTCAGGCAGCATCTAGGGAACAGGAGAATCGACGTTTCGGGCATTAGACTTTCTTCAGGAATAGCCTTCTTCAGGCTAATGCCCGAAACGTCGATTCTCCTGTTCCCTAGATGCTGCCTGACCTGCTGCGCTTCTCCAGCAACACATTTCCAT
>NC_057734.1:53564913-53572401 GCF_004010195.1 Chiloscyllium plagiosum
CTCTAGCTCTAGCTCTATCTCTAGCTCTATCTCCAGCTCTAGGTCTAGCTCTATCTCTAGCTCAAGCTCTCGCTCTAGCTCTATCTCCATCTCTATGTCTTCCTCTAGCTCTCACTCTATCTCTAGCTCTAGCTCTATCTCTAGCTCTATCTCCAGCTCTAGGTCTAGCTCTATCTCTAGCTCAAGCTCTCGCTCTAGCTCTATCTCCATCTCTATGTCTTCCTCTAGCTCTCACTCTATCTCTAGCTCTAGCTCTATCTCTAGCTCCATCTCTGTCTCTCGCTCTAGCTCTAGGTCTAGCTCTATCCCTAGCTCAAGCTCTCGCTCTAGCTCTATCTCCATCTCTATGTCTTCCTCTAGCTCTCACTCTATCTCTAGCTCTAGCTCTATCTCTAGCTCTATCTCCAGCTCTAGGTCTAGCTCTATCTCTATCTGTAGCTCAGTCTCTTGGTCTCGCTATAAATCTATCTCAAGTTCTATCTCTTGCTCTAGCCCTAGGTCTATCTTTTGCTCTAGCTCTAGCTGTATCTCTATCTCCGTCTCTATCTCTATCTTTAGCTCTATCTCTCTCTGTATCGCTAGCTATATCTCTATCTCTATCTCTATCTCTAGCTCTCTCTCTAGCACTATCTCGCGCTCTATCTCTCGCTCTAGCTCTATATCTATCTCTATCTCTAGCTCTAGCTCTATCTCTAACACTATCTCTCGCTCTAGCTCTAGGTCTAGCTCTATCTCTAGCTCAAGCTCTCGCTCTAGCTCTATCTCCATCTCTATGTCTTCCTCTAGCTCTCACTCTATCTCTAGCTCTAGCTCTATCTCTAGCTCTATCTCCAGCTCTAGGTCTAGCTCTATCTCTATCTCTAGCTCAAGCTCTTGGTCTAGCTATAACTATATCTCAAGTTCTATCTCTTGCTCTAGCTCTAGGTCTATCTCTAGCTCTAGCTGTATCTCTATCTCCGTCTCTATCTCTATCTTTAGCTCTATCTCTATCTCTATCTCTCTCTGTATCGCTAGCTATATCTCTATCTCTGTCTCTATCTCTAGCTCTCTCTCTAGCACTATCTCGCGCTCTATCTCTCGCTCTAGCTCTATGTCTACCTCTATCTCTAGCTGTCTCTCTAGCTCTATCTCTATCTCTAGCTCTATCTCTAACACTATCTCTCGCTCTAGCTCTAGGTCTAGCTCTATCTCTAGCTCAAGCTCTCGCTCTAGCTCTATCTCCATCTCTATGTCTTCCTCCAGCTCTCGCTCTAGCTCTAGCTCTAGCTCTATTTCTATCTCTAGCTCTCGCTCTAGCTCTAGCTCTATCTCTATCTGTAGCTCTAGCTCTATCTCTAACTCTATCTCCAGCTCTAGCTCTATATCTATATCTATCCATAGCTCTAGCTCTGTCTCTTTCTATATCACTATCTCTATCTCTACCTCGAGCTCTATCTCTATCTTGAGCTCGAGCCCTAGCTCTATCTCTAGCTCTGGCTCTAGCTCGAGGTCTAGCTCTATCTCTATATCTATCTCTATCTCCATCTTTAGCTCTAGCTCTAGCTCTAGCTATAGATGTAGCTCTATCTCTAGCTCTATCTCTATCTCTAGCTCTATCCCTATCTCTATATCGATCTCTGTCTCTTGCTCTATCTCTATCTCTATCTCTTTCTCGAGCTCTATCTCTATCTTGAGCTCTTGCTCTAGCTCTATCTCTGGCTCTAGCTCGAGGTCTAGCTCTATCTCTATATCTATCTCTATCTCCATCTCTATCTCCATCTTTAGCTCTAGCTCTAGCTCTAGCTCTAGCTATAGATGTAGCTCTATCTCTAGCTCTATCTCTATCTCTAGCTCTAGTTCTACCTCTAGCTGTATCTCAAGCTCTATCTCTAGCTCTATCTCCAGCTCTAGCTCTATCTCTATCTCTATCTCTAGCTCTATCTCTAGCTGTCGCTCTATCTCTATCTGGAGCTCTATCTCCAGCACTATCTCTAGCTCTATCCCTATCTCTATATCTATATCGATCTCTGTCTCTTGCTCTATCTCTATCTCTATCTCTTTCTCGAGCTCTACCTCTATATCTACCACTCTCTCAAGCTCTATCTCTAGCTCTATTTCTATCTCGATCTCTTGCTCTATCTCTATCTTTAGCTTTAGCTCTATCTCTATCTCCATCTCAACTCTATCTCTATCTCGCGCTCTAGCTCTATGTCTATCTCTCTCTCTAGCTCTAGCTCCATCTCTATCTCTGTCTCTGGCTCTAGCTCTGTCTCTAGCTCTAGCTCTAGCTCTATCTCTATCTCTATCTCTATCTCTAGCTCTATCTCTAGCTCTAGCTCTAGCTCTATGTCTATCTCTATCTCTTTCTATCTTTAGCTCTAGCTGTAGCTCTGCCTCTAGCTCTATCTCTAGCTCTCGCTCTAGCTCTATCTCTATATCTATATCTATCCCTAGCTCTACCTCTAGCTCTAGCCCTAGCTCTATCACTAGCTCCATCTCTAGCTCTATCTCTAGTTCTAGCTCTAGCTCTAGCTCTATCTCTATCTGTAGCTCAAGCTCGTGGTCTAGCTATAACTCTATCTCAAGTTCTAACTCTAGGTCTATCTCTAGCTCGAGCTCTACCTCTAGCTCTAGCTAGAGGTCTAGCTCTATCTCTATCTCTAGCTCTAGCTGTAGCTCTATATCTATATCTATTTTTAGCTCCAGGTCTAGCTCTATCTCCATCTCTATCTCTATCTCTAGCTCTAGCGCTCGCTCTATCTCTAGCTCTATCTCTAGCTCTAACTCTAGCTCTAGCTCTAGCTGTAGCTCTATCTCTATCACTAGCTCTATCTCTATCTCTAGCTGTAGCTCTAGCTCTAGCGCTGTCTCTAGCTCGAGGTCTAGCTCTATCTCTATCTCTAGCTCTAGTTCTAGCTCTATCTCCATCTATATCTCCATCTTTACCTCTAGCTCAATCTCCATCTCTATCTCTATCTCTATCTCTATCTCTATCTCTAGCTCTATCTCTATCTCTATCTCTATCTCCATCTCTAGCTCTAGCTCTAGCTCTAGCTCTAGCTCCATCTCTATCTCGATCTTTATCTCTAGCTCTATCTCTAGCTCTAGCTCTCTATCTCTATCTCCATCTCCATCTCTAGCTCTAGTTCTAGCTCTAGCACTAGCTGTCGCTGTACCTCTATCTCTATCTCGATCTCTAGCTCGAGCTCTCGCTCTATCTCTAGATCTAGCTCTAGCTCTATCTCTAGCTCTATCTCTATCTCTAGCTCTATCTCTATCTCTATCTCTATCACTAACTCTAGCTCTAGCTCTCGCTCTAACTCTATCTCCATCTCTATCCCTATCTTTATCTCTAGCTATATCTCTAGCTCTATATCTAGCTCTATCGCTATCTCTATCTCCATCTCTAGCTCTAGCTCTATCTCTAGCTCTAGCTCTATCACTAACTCTAGCTCTAGCTCTCGCTCTAACTCTATCTCCATCTCTATCCCTATCTTTATCTCTAGCTAGCTCTATCTCTAGCCCCAGCTCTATCTCTTTCTTTATCTCTATCTCCAGGTCTAGCTCTATCTCTATCTCTGTCTCTAGCTCTAACTCAATCTCTAGCTCTACCTCTAGCTCTATCTCTATCTCTAGCTCTATCTCTATCTCTATCTCTATCTCTACCTCTATCTCTATCTCTACCTCTATCTCTAGCTCTAGCTCTAGCTCTACCTCTGTCTTTAGCTCTAGCTCTATCGCCAGCTCGATCTCTAGCTCTAGCTCTACCTCTCGCTCTAGCTCTATCTCTAGCTCTAGCTCTTGCTCTAGCTCTATGTCGAGCTCGAGGTCTAGCTCTATCTCTATCTCTATCTCCAGCTCTAGCTCTCTCTCTATCTCTAGCTCAACCTCTTGGTCTAGCTATAACTCTATCTCAAGTTCTATCTCTAGCTCTAGGTAGAGGTCTATCTCTATCTCTATCTCTAGCTCTAGCTGTAGCTCTATCTCTATATCTATTTTTAGCTCCAGGTCTAGCTCTATCTCCATCTCTATCTCTATCTCTATTTCTATCTCTATCTCTAGCTCTAGCTCTCGCTCTCGCTCTCGCTCTTGCTCTATCTCTAGCTCTATCCCAAGCTCTAGCTCTACATCGACCTCTAGCTCTAGCTCTATCTCGATCTCTATCTCTCGCTCTATCTCTAGCTCTATCTCTAGCTCTAGCTCTATCCCTAGCTCTAGCTCTAGATCGATCTCTATCTCTCTATCTCTAGCTCGAGCCCTTGCTCTATCACTAGCTCTATCTCTAGCTCTATCTCTAGCTTGAGCTCTTGCTCTAGCTCTATCTCTAGCTCGAGCCCTAGCTCTACCACTAGCTCTATCTCTAGCTTGAGCTCTTGCTCTCGCTCTATCTCCATCTCTAGCTCTAGCTCAAGATTAGATTAGATTAGATTACTTACAGTGTGGAAACAGGCCCTTCGGCCCAAGAAGTCCACACCGCCCCGCCGAAGCGCAACCCACCCATACCCCTACCCCTACATTTACCCCTTACCTAACACTACGGGCAATCTAGCATGGCCAATTCACCTGACCTGCACATCTTTTGGATTGTAGGAGGAAACCGGAGCACCCGGAGGTAACTCACGCAGACACGGGGAGAACGTGCAAACTCCACACTGTCAGTCGCCTGAGGCAGGAATTGAACCCGGGTCTCTGTGAGGCAGCAGTGCTAACCACTCTGCCACCGTGCCGCCCACCAAGGTCTAGCTCTATCTCCATCTCTATCTCGATCTTTAGTTCTAGCTCTATCTCTATCTCTAGCTCTATCTCTCGCTCTAGCTCTCACTCTCTCTATCTCTATCTCTATGTCTATCTCTATCTCTAGCTCTATCTCTAGCTCTCGCTCTAGCTCTAGTTCTATCTCTAGCTCTATCTCGATCTCTCGCTCTCGCACTAGCTCTAGCTCTATGTCTATCTCAATCTCTAGCTCAACCTCTTGCTCTACCTATAGCTCTATCTCTATCTCTATCTCGAGCTCTAGCTCAACTCTATCTCTATCTCTAACTCTAGCTCTATCTTTAGCTCTAGCTCTCGCTCTATCTCTAGCTCGAGCTCTATCTCTATCTCTAGCTCTGTCTCTAACTCTATCCCTAGTTTTGGCTCTAGCTCTATCTCTAGCTCTAGCTCTATCTCTTTCTATATCACTTTCTCTATCTCTTGCTCGAGCTCTATCTCTATCTCTAGCTCTATCTCTAGCTCTCGCTCTATCTCTAGCTCTAGGTCTACCTCTAGCTCTATCTCTAGCTCTATCTCTATCTCGATCTCTAGCTCTAGCTCTACCTCTATGTCTAGCTCTATCTCTAACTCTATCTCTATCTCTAGTTCTAGCTCAATCTCTGTCTCCATCTCTATCTCTCTCAACTCTATCTCTATCTCTAGCTCTAGCTCTATCTTTATCTCTAGCTCTAGCTCTATCTCTATCTCTAGCTCTAGCTCTATCTCTATCTCTAGCTCTAGCTCTATCTCTAGCTCTTGCTCTAGCTCTAGCTCTATGTCTATCTCTATCTCTATCTCTATCTTTATCTCTAGCTCTAGCTCTATCTCTATCTCTAGCTCTATCTCTATCTCTATCTCTAGCTCTATCTCTCTCTAGCTCTAGCTCTAGCTCTAACTCTATCTCTATCTCTATCTCTAGCTCTAACTCTAGGTCTAGCTCTATCTGTGGCTCTATCTCTAGCTCTATCTGTAGCGCTATCTCTATCTCGAGCTCTATCTCTAGCTCTATCTCTAGCTCTAGCTGGAGCTCTGTCTCTATGTCTATCTCTATCCCTAGCTCTAGCTCGAGCTCGATCTTTAGCTCTATCTCTAGCTCTACCCCTATCTCTATCTCTAGCACTATCTCTAGCTCTACCTCTATCTCTGTCTCTAGCACTATCTTTTGCTCTTGCTCTCGCTTCAGCTCTATGTCTAGCTCTAGCTGTAGCTGTAGCTCCCTTTTATTTAAGTTAGCAAATATGGCATTCCAAAGACTACAGTGCTCCTCGTCGCTATCTTAACATGGGGAAATTGTAGGAAAATATATTCCCATGTAATTTCTGAAAGAAAGGGGATAGAATAGAAAACCAGAAGCAGATAGAGTGAGAGAGGGAAGAAGAGAGAGAGTGTGGGAGGGAGGGTGAGACAGAGAGGAAAGCTGGGATGTTGGAACATCCCCAATTGCCACTGAATGAACAAAGTAGGAGTTGACGGAAACGGAGAAAAAAAGAGAGGACACACACACACACACACATATACACACACGCACAAAGCCTGGATCTGAGCCCGGCACATTCGTGAAGATTGCAGCCTGGGTTAGAGAGAAACATAAGGGTAGAGAGAGAAAGAGTGAGAGAGGGAATGAAAGGCAGAAACAGGAACAGAGAGGCAGAGACAGTACTACATAAATGTTGGGGGAGACAGTGTCTCAATATTTACAGCCTCTGTTTTCTAACTGCAGGATGTGTTCTTACTGTCATGCAGTTGCTCCTTCATCCCAAAGCTAACCCTTTGGGGATTGAGTTGTGAAAAGGGGTCTGGACGTTTGTGAGGGAGCGGAATGTGACTTGGTGGGGAGTCTTATTTTGTATTTTTAGACGGGTCCAGAATTTGGTGAGAGCACAATGGTTGGTGCAAATGTCATGCGAATGCCAACTATCATCGATCCAAGGTGATTGGGACGAAGAGCAGGACTGCCACGACCTCGCAACACCACCCCCAAACCCAATCCGTCTCTGTTTCTCACTCCAGCCTATTCCTTTCAATTGATGTAGAGAGAGATCTGTGTGTTCATAGAACATAGAACATTTCAGCGCAGTACAGGCCCTTCGGCTCTCGATGTTGCGCCGACCTGTCATACCAATCTTAAGCCCATCTAACCTACACTATTCCATGTACGTCCATATGCTTGTCCAATGACGACTTAAATGCCCTTAAAGTTGCCGAATCTACCACCGCCACAGGCAAAGCATTACACCCTTACTACTCTCTGAGTAAAGACACTACCTCTGACATCTGTCCTATATCTATCGCCCCTCAATTTAAAGCTATTCCCCCTCGTGCTCGCCGTCACCATTCTTGGAAAAAGGCTCTCCCTATCCATCCTATCTAACCCCCTGATTATCTTATATGTCTCTATTAAGTCACCTCTCAAACATATTCTCTCCAAAGAAAACAGCCTCAAGTCCCTCAGCATTTCCTCGTAAAACCTTCCCTCCATACCAGGCAACATCTGAGTAAACCTCCTCTGCACCCTTTCCAAAGCTTGCACATTCTTCTTATAATGCGGTAACCAGAACTATGCACAATACTCCCAGTGCGGCTGCATCAGAGTTTTGTACAGCCGCAGAATAACCTCATGGTTCCAGAACTCGATCCCTTTATTAATAAAAGCTAAAACACTGTATGCCTTCTTAACAACCCTGTCAACCTGGGTGGCAACTTTCAAGAATCTGTGTTCCTGGACACCGGGATCTCTGCTCATCTCTACACTACCAA
>NC_057734.1:53572441-53574052 GCF_004010195.1 Chiloscyllium plagiosum
ACATTTCCCATCAACCACCGCTCTCTGTCTTCTTTCAGCAAGCCAATTACTGATCCAAACTGCTATGTCTCCCTCTATCCCATTCCTACGCATTTTATACAATAGCCTACTGTGGGGAACCTTACGGAACGCCTTGCTGAAATCCATATACACTACATCAACCAGCTTATTCTCATCTACCTGTTTGACCACCTTCTCAAAGAACTCAATAAGTTTTATGAGGCACAACCTACCGTTCACAAAACGGTGCTGACTATCCCTAATCAAATTATTCTTTTCCAGATGATTATAAATCCTATCTCTTATAAAATTTTCCAACACTTTACCAACAATTGAAGTAAGGCTCACTGGTCTATAATTACCTAGGTTGTCTCTACTCCCCTTCTTGACCAGGGAAACCACCTTTGCTATCCTCCAGTCTTCTGCCACTATTCCTGTAGAAAATGACGATTTAAAGATCAATGCCAAAGCCTCGGCAATCTCGCCCCTGGCTTCCCAGAGGTTTCTAGGATAAACTCATCTGGTCAAAGGGACTTATCTATTTTCACACTCTGCAGGATTTTTAATACCTCTTCCTTGTGAACCTTAATCAAACCTAGTCTAGTCGCCTGTATCTCTGTATTCTCCCCGAAAACATTGTCGTTTTTTAGAGTGAATACTGTCGAAAAATATGCGTTTAGTGCTTCCCCAATCTCCTTTGACTCCACACACAACTTCGCACTACAATCCTTGATTGATCCTAATCTTACTCTTGTCATTCTTTTATTCCTTGAGGTCAATTGTACCCTAAAGGTGGCACCGCAGGTCGATAGAGTAGGCAAACGGCATGCTTTCCTTCATCGGACGGGTTATTGAGTACAAGAGTTGGGAACTTTGGTTCAGCCACATTTGGAATACTGCACACAGTTCTGATCGCCACATTATCAGAAGTATGTGGGTGTGGAGAGGATGCAAAGGAGGTTCACCAGGGTGTTACCTGGTATAGAAGGTGTGAGCTATGAAGAGAGGTTGAGCAGATTACGATTATTTTTATTAGAAAGACTGAGGTTGAGGGAGGACCACATTGAGATCTACAAAACCATGAGAGGTACAGATAGGATGGATAACAAGAGGATTGTGGGAAGTTCTTTACGCAGAGGATGATGCATACCTGGAATGTGTTGCTAGTGGACGTGGTAGAGGTGGACACAATACGTTCACGAAAGATATATTGAACATAGAACATAGAAGAATACAGCGCAGGACAGGCGCTTTGGCCCTCGATGTTGCGCCGATCCAAGCCCACCTAACCTACACTAGCCCACTATCCTCCATATGTCTATCCAATGCCCGGTTAAATACCCATAATGAGGGAGAGTCCACCACTGCTACTGGCAGGGCATTCCATGAACTCACGACTCGCTGAGTAAAGAACCTACTCCTAACATCTGTCCTATACCTACCACCCCTTAATATAAAGCTATCAGCCCTCGTAGTAGCTGACTCCATACGTGGAAAAACGTTCTCATGGTCAACCCTATCTAAACCCCAAATCGTCTTGTACACCTCTATCAAGTCACCCCTAAACCTTCTTTTCTCCAATGAAAACAACCCCAAGTGCCTCAGACTTTC
>NC_057734.1:53576857-53603007 GCF_004010195.1 Chiloscyllium plagiosum
GATATTGATGCCATGTTCCTAACCTCCCTACACTCCAGGTCCTGCACCCTAAAGCTACAGTCTGGGTTCCCATGCCCCTGCAGAGTTAGTTTAAACCCCCCCCAAGAGCACTAGCAAACCTCCCACTAAGGATACTGGTGCCCCTCAGGTTCAGGTGTAGACCATTCTGTTTATAGAGGTCCCACCGTCCCCAGAGAGAACCCCAGTTATCCAAAAACCGGAATCCCTCCCTCCTGCACCATCCCTGTAGCCACGCATTTAAGTGTTCTCTTTCCCTATTCCTCGAATCTCTATCACGTGGCACGGGTAACAGACCAGAGACAACAACTCTGTTCGTTCTAACTCTGAGCTTCCAACCTAGCTCCCTGAAAGTCTGTCTAACATCCTCGGCACTCCTCCTACCTATGTCGTTGGTGCCAATGTGGACCACGACTTCGGGCTGCTCCCCCTCCCCCTCCAGGACCCGGAAAACACGATCAGAGACGTCACGTACCCTTGCACCTGGGAGGCAACATACTAAACGTGAGTCTCTCTCGCCTCCACAAAACCGCCTATCTGTGCCCCGAACTTTCGAGTCCCCAATTACTACTGCTCTGCTCTTCTTCACCCTTCCCTTCTGAGTAACGGGGACAGGCTGCGTGCCAGAGGCCTGAGCCCCGTTACTTGCCCCTGGTAAGTCGTCCCCCCCACAAGTATCCAAAACGGTATACTTGTTCTTGTGGGGAACGGCCGCAGGGTGTCCCTGCACTGGCTGCTTCCTCCCAGTGCCCCTCACTGTCACCCATCTATCTGCCATCTTTGGAGTTACTACTTCCCTAAAGCTCCGATCTATGACCCCCTCTGCCTCCCGAATGATCCTAAGTTCATCCAACTCCAGCTCCAGTTCCCTAACACGGTCTTGGAGGGAGCTGGAGTGGGTGCACTTCCTGCAAGTGTAATCAGCAGGGACGTCCATGGCATCCCTCACCTCAAACATGTTGCAAGAGGAACATTGGACTGCCTTCACTGCCATCCCTCTAAAAGTAACCTTTTTTAAAAAAAACTGGGTCTAAAGAATAGAACAAGCAAAATGCAGCATTTACCTACTTACCTCTGTAGTGCCTCAGGTTCTTCTCCTGCGCGCTTTTATAGGGAAAAATACCTACCCGGCTGTCCCTCTGGTCTTCGTCACTTCCCCCTGCTGCTCCCGCTTTTTCTGTGAAGAAAAAAACCCACCGCTGCCCGCTACCGGTAAGTAATTTTAAAACAAACTGTCTCACCTTAGCTGTAGCCTTCCGGGTTCCTTTACACTCTGCTGCTGCTCGCACTCAAAATGAGATAGATGCATGAATTGACAGCGAGCAGTGGGACCCACGTCCTTGGGAATAGTTGACAGGTTTAGATAGAGTAGGCTTGGAGGGCGGAAGGGTCTGTTCCTGTGCTGTAATTTTCTTTATTCCTTGCTTGATCCTGCAGGAGAGCAGCACATATGGCAGCAACCATCTGTAGGAACTGCAAACAGGAGGGCCCCTGACTAAGGACAAGAGGAGACAAGACCTACGACTTGTGTGGGTCAGTAGATCACCTCTACAAGGCCTGCCCAAGACTGGTAGGGTGTGGGTGGTGCCACATAGACTCAGATAGTGGGAAGTGGGCAACCTGAATCGTGGACCCCCCCAAAGGTCAGCAAGGTGCTACTTCCCGGCGGGAAAACTGAAAGGAGGGCACCAAGGACGGAGGACACGCTGGAGATGAAGGAAAGGTCGCCAGCATGGAGGCATAACAACCTACACAAGCTCCACCTGAAAAGACAGAGTCAATGAAAGAGAACGAAATGAAGGAGGAGGGGGAGTGTATACCAGTGAGAAACAAACAGCAATGGGAAACGCGTCAGACCCCCACAGCTCCACAGCAAACCGGAAAGAGGCGGCTGCATGATAGCCACGCCAGCAGTTCCTCTGACCATGTCAATCTTCAGAGGGTTGGTCATCAACAATAAAATGGACAGACTACCTCGCGGAGGGAGGAGAGGGGAGAAGGAGAGGAGCATTCCCCTCAACTAGAAACACCATGCTCACTGAGAGGCTCAGTGAAGCCAACCTTCCAGCCGTCAGGATTCACGGCCTACACATCACTGTCACAGTTTCAGGTAACTGGGAGCAGTGATGATCTGACAGTTCCTCTGTCAAGCTCAGACGTGGACACTGCCGGCTTCCATCTCTCCCTGACATCACCGAAACAGGTAAATCCTCCTACAGGGAGGAACATGGCAGCTACCGAAATTCAGAGAGTGTTTAACCGTTCAGCCATACCACGGGGATGCAGGGAAACAAGACGGTGGGACAGTGGACATTGGGTCATTCCATAAACTCTTAAACTGGGGGTGTTCAACTCGCCAGTATCAATATGCACATTGTTGAATCTACTGCACGATGTGTTTTCCCATTAGCTTACCTGGCCAATATCAAATCAGACCTGCTGTTTCCGCAGGAGTGCGGGATATCATACCTCAGCGGCTCCAGGAGGTTGTCGAGCTTATGGACCTATGGGTCTTGGATTTGATTAGAGGAAATGATACCTCAGGGTATTCTGTTGTGAGGAGGCAACTTCACCATCTCCAAGGTTAAGGAGGTAGTCAATGTGCACCTCATTGCAGTAGGCTCACACTCCCCATGAACGTGTATGCCCCGGGGGTAATGAGGGAGAAGCTGGCCATCCGTCAGCAGATCCCTCTGCTGCTAACACTGTAAGGCCGGTCATTCTGGCTGGAGTCCCTAACTCGATCCTCGATGTGAATGGAATATCCAGAGAGACTGACATTGAACTGCACTCCATGGGCAGATTCCTAATGGAAGTAGTTAATGTCAAAGAGCTGCAGAACATCTACAGCAATCCCCTGCAGACAGAGCGCAGCTTAAATACACCTGCTCACGGGCAGACGGGTCTATCCACTGAAGGATAAATTTCCTGTTTTTGTCCCACACATTCTCGGTCATCTCCACGGACTTCAAGTTGGTGTTCGTCTCAGACCACTGCCTCCTGCTGGATGACTGACACCAACAGGACGACCAGGGGCTGGCAAGGGAATGTGGAAGCTGAACGTGAAACTGCTGATACCAGAAAACATTGAGGAGATGAAAAGGGATTCCACAGGTTGAAGAATGGTGAAGCCCCTCTTTGAGTCCTCAGCGGATGGCGGGGAACAGGCAAAATGAACATCAGGAAGTTCTTTATGCTCTAAAGTGTTCGGAATATAGGGGATAGAGCTGGGTAAAACTGTACAAACTCCAGAAAACCATGCAGAACCGATTGCTGTTGCAGACAATGGGATTCAATATCACAGAGGATCTCCGGGAGGTGAAGGGCCAGCAAGCCTCGCTCTTTGTCTCGAAGGCCTGCATTACTCGCAAGACAAAGCTTTTCACTGTGCCTCGGAACTAGTGACAATATATTCAATTCAAATTCAAATTCAAATTCAGACGTATTAGTGAATTGAAAGAAATTGGCTGTTTCTGGGAAACAACATAAGCAATCGGTTTTCTAGGAGAGAGGAAGTAACAATGCTTCATAATCTGTTCCCTTGTGACAAAAAATGGCCTGCGGTTTAGCTGCAGCAAAAGCTGCCGAACAACAGACCTTTCGCACCGAATTTAACAAGTAACAGGGACCTACGTCTGATATGAAAGCAAGCTGCTTACCTCATGGCTCCAGATGAATCGTCTATAAAGTGAACGAAAATATCGAAGGATCACCACTAATTTCACTCTTCAAACTTGCAGGACGGAAACTTCTATGAGAGTTCAACTCCAGGATACTTGAGTCACAGGACTTCTGCGAACAGCACTACAAATTAATAAAACAATTGGCGCAGCTAGAGACAAAAGTCTTTGTTTGAAATCGTAGCTAAATTCGTCCGGTGATTTGGTAAGGGCCAGACTGTGTTGTCAGAAATAATCTGCTGACTTGTTTGGTTACATTTTGTTTGCTCCATGAAATAAAGTTGAAATAACTGTTCCAGTCTCTGTTTGTAAGAATTCTTAACAAGTTCCCGAATTCAAAGTAGGTTCTGTTAATTTGCACCCAACAAAATTCTTCACGTTTGCGGGGATAATCCCCACAGTGTGGGGACAGGCCAAGCCAGCCCAGCTAGTCTACACCAACTCTCCGAGGAGTATCCCACCAAGACCCGTTCCGCTACCTTGTATCTGCCCTGACTAATACACCTAACCTTCACTTCTTTGAACGGTGGAGGGCAACCTGAGCACCTTTGTAGGAGAAAATGCTACACCGTTGGTCACCCAAAGCTGGATTCTAACCCACGCCTGCAGTACTGCAAGGCAGCAGTGCTAATCACTGAGCCACCCCGCCGCCCAAAGCCCACAAACGCTGCCTCACAGCGCTAGATGAATACCCTTGAAAAACATATCAGTCTTCACTGAATGGCAGAGCAGGCTGGATGGGTGGAACGCCGTTATTCTGTTCCAATATATCGTGTTCTAGTGGTCGTCTGGTTCGGGGGCTCTTGTGTCTTCCTTCATTTCTGATGATCTGAATTCCATTTGCCTGATCAGGACTGCTCGATGAAGGGATCATCAATAAAAGGTGTTGGTACAAGATGTTCCTGATGAGAACTCCTTCTGTAAAAAAAAACATATTTGCACAGGGCTTATTGTTATATTATATTTTTAAGGTCATGTTTTAATTTCCTCTTTGTTAATTAATTGTCCGAATCCTTTTGGTGAATGGCCATGAAATTGTGACTCGTGGTTGGATGACCAAGTTTCCCTTGCCATCTGTATTGAATGGTTTGTTTTCATTCATTATGAGAACAAAACCTTCTTAACTTTGAAAATAACACACTTAAATATTGTACATTTTGCAGCAAGTAACTTATTGACGACAGTACAACGAGCAACATGAGCACTGTGATTTACCTGATTCTCGATTTGATTTCCTATGTTCGGATTTTACAAATTTAATTGCTGGTGTAATCGCTGACACATGAATTTCCATACTAGACAACAATTATGAGGAAATTCCTGTCTTTTCAAAAAGGGCACCATCAGCTGACATTCATTATGTCGTTCACACTTTTCCTCCCCGTTCTTTTCAAACTGTGCTTGTAGTTGAATGAAGCAGTGAGTTACAGTATAGTCAAACTCTCACTGGACTCGTATGACTATGAGAAGAAACATCATCTTCATAATGGAAGAAAGATATGAGCTAGCATCTTAGTAGAAGCTTGGTATGAAATATCCCAAATCTCGATTTGTTATGATTCTTATTTCCTAAATAATGTAATTTTAGCGAATACTGAAGAGTTCTTTTGTGGGACTGAAGGTCTTTGACGAGCCGTGTCCCACAGCGATCAGTGCGGGATCCACTTCTGTTTGTCTTTTATACAAGTGATTTCGACGATAATATCGAAAGCATGGTTCGTAACATTACAGATGACACTTATATTGTTGGTACTATGGACAGTGAAGAGAGTTATCTAAATGAGAAATAGATCTGTTGATCACTTGGACCAATGGGCTGAAATGTGGAAGATTGAGTTTTGTTTAGAAATGTTTAGGAATTTCCTCATAATTGTGTGCATTTTAAAAACACAAAAAGGTTAAACCACATCCAATTAAAAGTTAGACGTTCATTAACGTTGTTGAACAGAGAGACTTCTAGGATCTGGTACATAATTCTTTAATGTCTCCATCACACACAGAGTTGGGAATTAATAAGTATTTAGTATGCTTGCCTTCATCGGTCAGATGTGGGGTTGGTCATTTTGAGATTGCACAGGATGTGGGGAGGCCTCTTCTGGAGTACAGTTCTGTTAACCCATTTTTAGGAAGGATTTATCATGCGAGAGAGTGTTTAGAAGAGATTTACTAGGATGTTACCAGGAATTGAGGTTTGTATTATAAGTGGAGATTGGATGTGCAGGAACTTTTCCACCGATGCATGGAAGGATCAGATATGACATTATAGAGGTTTATAAAATCATGATGCGTATGAGGTGAATTACAAATTCATTTTCCTTAGCGTGGAGGAGTTCCGGGCAAGGGTGTATATTTCTAAGGTGAGAGGAGAAAGATAATGCAAAATAGGATATGAGATAACGTTATAGATAATGATCCATAGATCCGATCTTGCCATGGCTCCCAGATAAGCAGAGATGCATTTAGAAAGACCACTGTTTTCTCGTAAGATAATTATAACAGTCATAGTGTTCGCTGTAAGAGAGACAGAGAAGGTCGGTAATATTGAAATTCATGTTGAAATCGAAGTGAAGATACTTATTAAGAGGATGTAAATACATTCTGAGTGATTTACATAATACAAAATTTACCCAAACATTTAATGCTGTACCCAAACATTTAATGTGTAGTATTGTCAGACTGCGAAAGATCAACAAAGGCCCTTACAGGTGACACTTTTGGGAGGGTCTTATTACATCAGCTATGGTTCTAGGAAAAGAGAAAAGCAAAAGTGTTCAAACACTATTATTGACATTGTTCTGTGAACACTGACAATGGGAAATATATAGTATGTAACATTAACACGGAAAAATTAAAATTAAAGAGAAAGAAACAAGTTGAATGGCTAACTGGAACACAAACAGCAGCAAGAAGTGGATAGTAAATCTCCTTCAATAGCAAAACACGTGGTTTCCCCATTTCTGGAAATGAATTACTCTGCAGGCATTGAAGGTCTATGGCTGCAGAATGACCAACATAAGGAAGAGGTAATCTCTATTTATATACGCATCGGTTCTCCAGAGAGTCAAATGTATCAACTCATCTCTTACATTAGTTACAATCATGTAGAATGGTTTATTTTGCATAATACACGAAATCAGGTAAGATCTGATCCAAGCATTCTGAATTCACTCTCATTGTCTTCTCTATGCATTGGGCTCCAAATATCATGTATTTTAACTTATTTTTAAATTTAAACAATTGTCCTTTTTGGAAAATAATCATACCCTGTAAATTGGTTTCTTTTTTCGTCATTAATCCCTTTACTGTCTGTAATCTGATCTTCCCAATTGGCAACTGTCGAATGCACACATATATTGTATCTCATCCCATTCGAAAAATTGTCCAGTTTCTGAAATTGCGTACTCAGTTGTGAATAATGGATAAGGGAGCCGTCTTAAAGGCAGAGGTGCCTTAGCATCTAGTTCAATAATGGCAGTGGCCAGTTCTCCCAGTTCAAGTTTATTTTTCGTTTTACTTTGTTTTCGCTGTCCTGCTGGAGTGCGGAAGAGTTGCAAGCTTCAATAATGGTTTCTTCTAACATTCTAAAACGTCAAAGAGAACAAAGCAAACTTACAGCCAAGGAGTAGGACATTTGGCTCTCCCAGCCTGACCCGATCAAACTCTAACGTCTAAACGCGTCGCCCAATTACTAAGCATCTGCACCACTCTGCTCCCAGAAGTCGCTCTCTTTGGATGTTGTTCCCTCCGGCCTATATGAAACTGTGTTGAATTAACCTTTTATTCCCGTTTATGGTCTCTTACTGTATTTCGAAAAATTATGGCATTGGATCGGTGATGTTTTTCTACTGGTAAGTTATTCAGCATTCTGCTTGCTTATGATTGTGCTTCCACTATACTGTTTAAATGATTTTTGTTTTGTTTAAAGCCGAGTGATTTGACGAGTTGTATCAGATCAGGAACACCCACTTCACATCTTCCTTTATAATAAAAAAAGATTTGGGGTTAGGCCACCTTCTTAAAATATTCTGAGGGCGTCTGGCCTCATCTATAACCGGTTGGGCGTTCTTGCCGTGATTGATCCTCTAATTCCACTTTGTTTTTAGCGATGTTGGACTCAAAGACGAGTTGTATATGTCAGTGTATTTTGCCTTGTTGTTGAATTCGATTGATTTAATGGCTTTCAGTCAATGAACGATTTCTGGGGGGTGGCGGAGACTAGATTAGATTACATTACAGTGTGGAAACAGGCCCTTCGGCCCAACAAGTCCACACCGACCCGCCGAAGCGAAACCCACCATACCCCTACATTTACCCCTTACCTAACACTACAGGCAATTTAGTATGGCAAATTCACCTGGCCCTGCACATCTTTGGACTGTGGGAGGAAACCGGAGCACCCGGAGGAAACCCATGCAGACACGGGGAGAACGTGCAAACTCCACAAAGTCAGTCGCCTGAGGCGGGAATTGAACCCGGTCTCTGGCGCTGTGGGGCAGCGGGTAACAGATGGGGGTTTTACAAAAGACGAGGAAGTTAAAGTTATTGAAATTTAGACTGTGGTGCTGGAGAAAACACAGCAGGTCAGGCAGCATCCGAGGACCAGGAAAATCCTTGGGTTTGTGGACTGGAATTGGCAGACAGTTGGTGTTGTTTTTGCCCGCGTCTGTGAGAAAAGGAGATAATTGCAGCAATCGCTCAATATTTAAATTTGCAGCAAACGCCATCAAAATTTTTGGAATTGACTAGAATTCAATGTATAATAAGCAGTTTGAACACAAAAGGGAACTGCAAAAGTTTAAATTACGACTAATACAGAAGAAAGATTAAAAAGGAAAGAATCGCGCTCACAGTAAATGAAGAACAGGAGAGGAATGCCCTCACAGGAAAAAAGGAGGAAAGAGAGAAAGGAAAGGGAGAATGAGATATTGTTTGACATTTACAACTTGGCACTTAGAAGGGAAAGCCAACTTAAAAGGGTGGAAGGGAAGTTGGAGGAGGTAAGCTTAGTGAGGAAGATAGTTATAATGCGCAAACCTTCATGGCCAAAGGCAGGGTGAGAATCTGTTTAAATTTATCCCTGCATTGCAGAAATTTGACGAGAAGGAGTAAATGCATTTCTCATTTCTTTTCAGTAACTGGCTAATCAAATGATGTGGTGAGTCACCATGTTGGTCTAATTGATCCAAACATAGTTCGTATGTACAGAGAGTGACATAATTGTATTACTATCAGAAGAGAGATCTTGGGTGCATGAGGGGGTGACGAAAGCCATACTTAAGTGCATATAAGCTTGAGCCGACAGCCTACAGACAATGTTTCAGGAATCTAAGGATGGACACTGGTCAACCAGACCTTGAGTTTGAAAAGATCAAACAAAGTAATTTTGTTCGGTGAATAAAGGCGTTACTGTTAGAGACAATAATTTCTGAGGAGATTATAAGATAATTTCTTGAAGTCATGCAAACTCGTGTAGAAGATCAGAGAGTCAAACAGCAAGATTAGCAGGTAAAACGGCTGCTAATTATGGATTGGCTCATAAATCAAAACTTGGCATCCGACATCAATTTCAATTCATGAGGCATCGAAGTTAAGCTCAAGAGAAATCCTAAGGTGACAAGGGCAAACTAGACCTCAATGAAGAAAATAAAGATAGATTACCACAGTTCACAGTGGAAACCCAGAAAGGGAAAAGAGAGGCTAAAAGGCTGGGTGTGTACACTGCAATAAAGTAGGCCATCTGAATTCACGGCGTTGGTGGTTTAGAAAAAGTACTGGCAAGTCCAATGTAGAAAAACAGGATGAGTCCGTAAATTTCTTTGGACTGGTAAAAGAAAGCATTATTGGCAGGGGAAAAAAGCTGTAGCAGAATGTACAACCTCAGTGGAGGTTGTTGGAGAAGGAAGTGCCAGATCTTTGCTTGCAAAGGTAAAGATTCTAGCAGGATTATACACTTAATGGTAAGCTCCTAGGGAGTGTTGCTGAACAAATACACCTTGAAGTGCAGGTTAATAGCTCCTTGAAAGTGGACTTGCTAGTAGATAAAATAGTGAAGAAGGCGTTTGATATGCTTTCGTTTATGGGTCAAAACGTTGATTATAGGACTTGGGAGGAAATGTTTAGGCTATTAGGCCATTGGTTAGGCCAATTTGGAATATTGCATGCAATTTTGATCACTTTTATATCAGAAGGATGTTGTGAAACTAGACAGTGTTGGAAAAATGTTTACAAGGATGTTTCCAGGGTTGGAGAATTCGAGTTCTAGGGAGAGATTGAATAGGTTGGGAATATTTTCCCTGGAGTGTCGAAGGCTGAGAGGTGACCTTATCGAGGTTTATAAAATCATGTGGGGCTTGGACAGGGTGAATGGACAGGGTGAAAATGGGTACTGCTGATGCATGAGATTAGAATCAAGATTAGAGTGGTGCTGGAAAAGCACAGCAGTTCAGGCAGCATCCGATGAGCAGGAAAATCGACATTCCAGGCAAAAGCGCTTAATCAGGAATGCGCTCTCATTCCTGATGAAGGGCTTTTGCCAGAAATGTCGATTTTCCTGCTACTCAGATGCAGGCTGAACTGCTGTGCTTTTCGAGCACTGCTCTAAACAGAGAAGGCCCGTTCCGTGGGTTGGAGGTGTCCAGAAATAAAGGGCTTCAATTTAGAATGAGAGGGGAAAGATATAAAAGAGACCTGTTTTCACACAGCGGGTGGGGCGTGTGTGGAATGGGCTGCTACAGGAAGTGGTGGATACTAATACATAGAACATAGACAAGTACAACACACAACAGGCCCCTAGGCCCGTGATGTCGCGCTGTGGATTAATCCTAATGTAAAATAAAATAACCCAAACTATGCACCCCTCAATTCACTGCTATCCATGTGCATGTCCAGCAGTTGCTTAAATGTCCCTAATGACACTCCTTCCAACGCTACCGCTGGCAACGCATTCCATACATTAACAACTCTCTGCATAAATTGCCTTCCTCTGACGTCCCCTCTAAACCTTTCTGTTATTATTTTAAAACTATGACCCATCGTTCCAGTCAATCTTGCCCTTGGGAAAGGTCTTTGGCTATTGACTCTATCCATGCCTCTCATTACCTTGTACATCTCAATCATGTCAACTGTCTTCCTCCTTCTCTCCAGAGAGAAACGTCCGAGCTTAGTCAGCCTCTCTACATAAGACAAGCCCTCCAGTCCAGGCAGCATCCCCGTAAACCTTCTTTGCACCGACTGCAAAGATTCGGTATCTTTCCCAAAGTAGGGGAACCAGAACTGGGCACAGTATTCCAAGTGCTCTCTCCCCAGGGAGTTGTAGAGCTGTAGAACAACCTCGCGACTCTTAAACTCGACGCCCTGTTAATGAAATCCAAAACATCATATGCTTTCTTAACAACACTGTCCACTTGGGTGGCAACTTTAAGGGTTCTTCTCACTTGAACACAAAGATCCCGCTGTTCTTACACACACTGCCAAGAATCCTGCCTTTAATCCTATGTTTAGCATTCAAAGGCGACCTTCCAAAATGCAACATGTCACATTTATCTAGGTTGAACTCCACCAGCCATTTCTCAGCCCAGCTCTGCATCCCATCTCTCTCGTGCTGCAAACTGCAAAACCCCCCGAAACTATCAACGGCACTTCCAATCTTACCCCTCAACCTCCTCATCCAAGTCATTTATAAAAACTACAACAGGCAGAGACCCACGATCAGAGCCCTACGGAACACCACTCAACACTGACCTCCAGGCACACCACTTTCCAACTAAACCATTCTGTTTCTGTCAGCCAAGCAATTCTGAATCCAGATACCCAAATCTTCCTGCATTTGAGGAACTTTTTACAGGGGTCTCAAATGATTGCATAGGAGCCGTACCCGGAAAAAAAATTGGTGATATCAGCACACATGCAGGCAGGGTGCTGCTGAACACTGAACGCTTCTAATTTAAATATTTCAACCGTTTCATGAGGCATCCAAGAAAGCATCTTTTTTTTTGTTTCAGAAACAAAAATGACAGAACAGGCAAGACCATTCAGCACATCCCATTGGAATAGACAGAGATTGCTCAGTCCCTCTGATCTGTTGTCAATTAGACGAGATCATTAATCCACAAAATCTTGAGAAACAGGGACGTGCTGACATCACTGAACTCTATTTGTACTGCAACACAGAGACAAAAAGAAACTGTTAAACTCCTTAACTGTAACAAAATTTATCTTGACAGCAACCATTTTATAGTTGATCCTGTCACAAAGGAATGGAAGAATGTTAAACAGTTCCTGAAACCTGTTCCATAGAAACAGGAGAACACTAGCCTGCTCCATCTGTTTGTCATTAAAAGATACGAAGGAATCCATTTTATCTGTTACAGAGGGATAGTAGGTCTGTGTTCAGTCTGCCTGCACTAACTGCATTGGTGAAATAGGCAATGGCATGTTTACAAATTAACTGTTGATCTACTCAGAGAATATTTAGTCTCTATTTGCTTTATCATTATCTTATGAAGTGAACCAGCAATGTGAAACATTCCGGCTAGTGTAGCGTTTAATGGTCATCTGTAATTGTGCTGACGAAAAGACATGAATTGCTGCCGTTTTAACCCAGCGAAGGAATGTTGAGAAATTTCCAGTCGGGTGTTGAATGGCTCAGAGAGGACACTGCAGAAGGAGATGTCCCCATGTATCTGCTACATGTGTTTGGTTGTGATGGTGGGAATAGAAGGTGATTTCTAATGAACATAGTGATTTTCTGAATTGCAATTTGGAGATAGTGTCTGAGTGCTTTAATTAGACGTCAGTGTTCCTGGGAGCCAATATGGTGCCAATAAATGGAGATGCTTTATTTTGGATACAGGCCAGCGCAATTCATATTTAAAATATTTTTAATGCCTCTGGTTTCAAGGCCATCATTAAGCACTTCATTCCAGACACACATTTGCAGTGGTGAACTTAAAGCCCAGGCCACAGGGGATTATCTGGATCTGTGCATTAGACATCGGGTCACTGACATCCCAATGTCAGCATCTCCAGATTAATAACTATCTTGTACAACACTTTGGTGGAATTTCCCCATTAATCTTCTAGCGTTATATTTCAATCAACATGACTCAAAACGTTCTGACACAATTCTGGGAGACGAGAAACTTCAACGTGGACTTCCAGAGATGTTATGACTACTCCACAATTTCAACGAATGCAATTAACTAGTTCAAGCGGGCTATGATGCACCTTGAGGGAAGGTGGGATTTGAAGACAGGTTTTTCAGCTTTAAACTAGGGGTACTATTACTATAACATCAGGTTTTCCCCAGTAAACTACTCAACTGAACTAAATGTCTACGTGTTCCATGCAACCTGTCCTGAATATTCAAATTTTTTAATATCAACTCCAACCATCCTGCCCATTATCCTTTATCGTGGTCACTGAAATATTTATTTACACGAGGTAACCATTCAGACTTTTAATGGCCATGTCCAGACGAATATCATCAGGTTCAAACTTGCTCTGATCTTTCATGATGTTGACGACTCTGTGGCATCTGTCACTTTTCCCAGGCTCTGCCTTATTTCCCTCATCTCCCCTTCCTCTATTGCGTGATGAGGAGGTGACTTGGTTTTGATTTGATTTCACTTCATTTGATTCATTACATGGTCACATCTTCAACTCCAGCAAAGTAAATTTCCATGTTCTGAAGATTTCCCAGGATAGCGGTTATTCGGCCTCTGTAAGATGCGATAATGAGGAGGGGAACAATGCTGTCATTCATTAACTGGACAAGAGGAAACGGACGTCACCATTGACTAGCAGAGAAACAGAACAACATTTTGTTAATGAGCGCAGATCATTGCAGATGTGAAGATTCAGACTATATACCAAGTGATCTTCAAATCACTTCAGTAAATGTTCTTTTAACTTAACAATTCTAAAAATGTATAGGATCTGGAATCCTTCTCACTGACTGAGAACAGACTGAAAAATATAGAGAACTCTCTCAATACTCGGTCCCCTAGGTTTGTCAATTAATTGCAACCTGACTTAATCCATTCTGTCCACAGTTGGATGTGACTGTTCGAGTCATTGATCACATAATAATTTGAGGATGCTTCATTCCCGAAGACACTGGTGGTCCTCCGATTAGTTGATCCCCTGCCTTCTGCCAATACAGCATTTCACATTCGATGACAACACTTTCTTCAGCTCAGACCCAAATAATGTGACAATGGCTTCAATTTGAGGGGGGAAGGGGAATGCGAGCAAGTGCTCTTTCTCCACCTATTCTTTTCAAGGGAGTTGACAAACTTCCAACTTCTTGCCATATACCAGTGCGCTCATTTCGAAAGCAGGTGCTGTTGCTTGAGTTGGGAGGCCCTCTCTCTCGAGGTCATTTAGGAGTGAGAAAAGCTTAACCTAAATTAGAAAACCATTTTTACTTGTCTCAACTGCACAAGGATGTCGTTGAATAACCTTTTAAATGGGTCTTAATTGATTATGTAGGACCTCTACGTAAAACAAGTAATTGGAATCAGTATTTGTTAACAATAATGGATGTGCCAACTCCATTTCCAGAGATCATTCCATTGTGCAATATCACAGCCAAAAGGATTGTAGAGGAGTCACTCACATTTTTCACTAGATAATGACTATCCACAGACATACAATCAGAACAAGGGTGAATGTTTCCATCAAAATTATTCAATGGAGCTTTGGACAGCTTAGGAATACAACAATTCAAATCTACTGCACACAGTCCAGAATCACAGGGAACGCTAGAAAGGTGACATCCGATGTTAAAAAAAAAACATGCCAAAAGCATGTAGTCAAGACTATCGAGATGATTAGGATAACGGAATTCCATTTGCAGTTTTTGATATCACAAATACACCAAATAAATCGATGAAAGCACTCCATTTGGATTAGTTTTGGGGCAGGAAGTGAGAGAACCACGAAAAATGATTAAGAAGAAATTAGTAAATTCGAATTCAGAGACCACATATTTGGGCGATGCATCAGATTTTAGGGAATGATCAAAGAGAGTGGGGGAGCTGGCTAAACCAAACAGTATGTAATGAAACAGAAAGGAGACAAGATATCAAACGTTTTCAGTTTGGGTTTAAGATAGATAAGGTGTTAGTGTTACTTCCAGTGATAGTTGAACGTTTAGTATCAAATTTTAGCGGACCTTATCAAGTTGAAAGAAGGGTGAGTGAGGTAAAGTATTTGAAAAGGACTCGACACAGAAAGAAATCACATACAGCGTGCCATATGAACATGCACAAAAAGATATTTTTATAAGGAAAGAAATCAAAATGAAATCATGCAATACGTTACAATACACAGTGAAGAAACAAATTCAGAGGATTTTGAATTGGACATTTATCAAGTTAAATTGGACAATGAAGACATTGTCAAAAATTGGGATAAACTATTGAGTTATCTTCGAGAGGAAATTCGAAATGACCTGAAATTTTATTAGTATCACGTGGGGATTTGCGCAGAAATAAGCAGGGAAGTACTAACCTAATTATGCATAATGCAGATATTGGACATTCAGTTTTGATTACACAACATCCTTATAGGCATAACCTTCCTAAGTTGGCGGAGTTTCAAGAGCAGATTGAACGCATGCTCGAAGATGACATAATCAAAGTGAGTTACAGTGACTGGAGCTCACCCATACGAATGGCACCAAACCCAAATGGTACCCAAAGGATATGTGCGGAATATTGCAAAAAAACACGTACAAAAATTATGTATATCAGATTCCACATTTGGAAGTTTGTGTTGAAAAAATGGGATAAGCAACTTAAATTTCTAATTTAGACTTTCTCAGAGGATACTTTTGTCAGAAAGAGTGAAGATAATTTCAGCTTTTGTACTGCCGAAAGAACTGCATCAGTTTAAAGCCATGCTGTTTGCTACGAAAATGCGCCATCCACATTTCAATGGCCACCCAATAAGGTTTTTTTTTTCTCGCGTTCCATATTGTGTCATTTATATTTATGACCGTGAGAATTTAAATCGTACGAGGAAGGAACATTTGCAGCTTTTTTCAAATTTGTTTCATCGTCTTCGGGAAGTAGGTTTGCTGATAAGTTTGGGTAAAGGTGAACTTGCCAAAACCCAAGTCACCTTCCTGGGCCATGTTATTGGACACAGACATTGATAGAAAGAACAATACTATGATTACTGGGATTGAGTTGTTTCCTATCGGAAATTCTTACCAAATATCAGCAGTGTGGCTTCTACACTCACCGAGTTACAGAGAAAAAGGGGAAAAAAAATCAGTCGATGGCAGACTGTCAGAAGGCATTGAACAGACTGAAAGTTCTGCTAATAACTGCCTCAGTATTAGCCATGACCAATTCCTCCATGTCATTCCATCTGGCTATCGATGCATGTGATGTAGGTGTCAGTGTGATGCTCTACCAGGAAGATGCTAAGAAGGCATGAAGACCAACCGGGTATTTCTCCAGGAAGCTGGACATTCATCAACAGAAATAATCGACAGTTGCGAAGGAGACGTTGAGGTTGCTGTTAACGTTACAACATGTCAATGTTTATGTTACCAGTAATGTATCTGAGACAATCAAATACACTGATATTAACCGACTGACGTTTATGGAGAATTTTACGGGCAAAATATCTAGATTGTTTAGATGGAGATTATCGTTACAAGCATTCAAATTGAAACTTGTGCATGTGGCAGGACGAGAAACGTGATTGCTGACATATTGTCGAAATTTGAATGAGAAAAGGAGGCATTCGGTTGTCATTCAAGTGGCAAAGCAGTAAAGCAGACTGACACAGAATGTAATAGTGCGTGTTTGCATGTTTATAGTCAAAGTAATGTATATGGGGTTTGGAGTGTACTAACAGTGTAAGATTAAGTGGTTTTAAAATTAAGCCATCTTTGGATATTGGTGTTGCTTTTTTTAAAGGGCGGGGTGGGTGGGAGGAAGTTGCGTTCTGCTGCTCCATTATCAAGGTTATGTTGTCTGGGGGTTGTAATGACAGACTTTCTGATATTTTTTGAAATATCTGCTTGAAAAAGGTTTTAAGAGTTTTCATAAAACGACTGTACAACGAAAGGCGAGTGATTAGTTCTGCCAGATCAGGGTTTGGTTTAGCTTTAGCAACGTTTGCATTTGCAGCTGCTGGTCAAGTTTTAGCTAGGGACCCAGAGAAGCTACTGGGGAATCAAAGGAGTAGTTCCATGCTGATCCTCCCTCTCTCTGATATCTCACCTGGCAGAACATGTGTTTGATATTATCTGTTTTTGAAAAGAAGTTGTTTGTTTTCAGGAATTTGGACGGCATCATTAACTTGTGATGGATTTGGTGGTATTTTCAGACAGGTTGTTATTCTGAGTTCGGTTCACTTTTGCATGCGTTTCATTCAGTGGTCTGGAAGTAAATTCTGTTTTGTTTATAACTGAGTGGTTGGGCCAGCTGGCTGCATCACTCCTGGAATATCCGCCATACACCTGCTTCAAAGAACTGGCCAAGTTAAGGTCTGGGCTACTTTCTTGAAATGTTATTGGTTGGACGGTGGTGGCTGCCCTGGTCCATAACAACGTTAATATAATTCAATTTCTTAAGTAGCAAGAATAGCTGTGGTATCACTTTTTAGAATATATGCTTTTATTAATAAGTAGATTTTTTCTTTTGAATATTATGACGAATCTAAAAGTAAACAAATCAAATAATTATAAACAAACAAAACTGCTAATTACATTTATAAATAATAACTAATAACTAAACTTAAAAAAGGAAAATCTTACCAATAATAATAATGATAACAATTGTAACACAGCTCAGCAAAATAAAGCAATAGCCCTCAATCATCGAGCGCACAGATTTATACATATTCAACGTTCCCCCTCTCTGGATACCAAACCCATTACTTAGAATTACCATGGCTATATCAAAGTTCTTATTACTATGGCGGACCAATCTGTACCCAGGTAGTCCAAAAAGGGTCACCACATCTTATACAAATTCTCAGTTTTATGGTGCACCATATTCATCAAAAATTCCAAGGGATTGTGCTCCATGACTAGCTTACGCCAGCCCACCAGCCCCAAGGAACTTTCCGACACCGACCCTAACAGAATATTCTTTCTTGCACAAAAAAAGAGGATACTAAAATCCTTTTACGTATACATCTTATGAAAGTGAATTAACAAAGCCAAGAAAAATAGATTCGAATCCATTTCCACCTACTTCCCAAGGCCTCTATTTCGCCTACCACAGCGCTCCAGAATTCCTGCAGTCTGTGGTAGGACCAGAGGCAATGAGTGAGCTTCCCCACGCTCTCTTTACATTTAGGGCACATTGGAGATGCTCCTGCTTTAAATTTAGTGAGGCGGTCTGGGGGCAGATGGACACTGTGGAGAATCTTCAATTGCCAAGCGTGCGTCTGTTGTAAATCGAGATCAATCTTGCATTTTTCCAGATAGCCTCCCATAATTCAGAAGAGATCTCAACGTACAACCCCCCCCCCCCCCCCCGCCCCCATACCTTACAGAGCCATTCTGTCTCGTCTGAGGGACCCTCTCCCAATAGATGATAAGCGTGGTTATCAGGTAATATACCATCAGCACTCAAGCCCTCTTCTCCATGTCGGGCCTATAATGATCAGTTCGAAGTGTGGTCTCTCTTTGTATGGAGTTTCTAATTTGAACGAAATGAAAGTGGTCCCGACTGGGCATTTCAAATTTCCGAGCCAATTGGTCAAAAGACATGTGTATGTCCCTTCCAAATAACCATCCAGGCCGGAATGGCCCCTAACTGTCCATTTTTGAAACCCAGAGTCCATCATTTCTGGCTAAAATCCTGTCATGCCGACTGAGGCTATCAAAAATGATGTTTTGGCAATATTAATCTCACTCTGACACGTTGCCCTCCACGTCTTGATAATATTGATGAGTGTACAACTATTGCAATATCCTTTAAATGTCCTCATTTTGTCTAAGAACAGCAGGCTAATAAGGGGGCACCTTGCCTGGGATACTTCGCTGTCCAAACAAAGTGAGTGAGGGTCCCCCCGGGACCAATCATCCATGTAAGACAGCAACGAATGGACCTAATAGTTCTTGATATCTGGGAGGCCCACCCAATCTGTAAGATAACTGCAATTTAGTCAATTCAATTTCGGGGCTGCTTGCAATGTCAGATAAAATAACGGAACCAGCCATTCAATTTTCTAAATATTTGTTTAGTAACAAGCAGATGAAGCGTTCGCATAGGCTACAACAGCTGAGGCAGAATGTTCATTTTAATGAAGGCTATCCGACCCAACCAAGAGATTGGAACGTCTCCCATCTATGAAGGTCCAACTTGATTCGGTTGAATAAATGGGCAAAGCTGCCATTAAGGAGCTGAACATAAATGAGAGTAATAAATATGCCTCAGTAGAAAAAGCTCTCCTGTGACCATCTAAAAGGGAACCAAGATCCAGCCTCAGGATCAAGCAGTCTCAGGAGACCACCTATGGGCACCGTCTCTGACTTCGCAAAATTGATCTTATAACCCAAGAAGCCACCAAATAAATTGATGCATTGTATCAGGTGTGGCACTGAGACTGTTGAGTTTGATAAAAACACGAGAACGTCATTCACATATAGTGTGATCTTATGTGACTTCGTCCCCACTTCTGGAGCAGTTATATTAAGATCGCTGCATATTGCCTCTGCCAGCGGTTCAATCACCAAATATTAAATTTGCTAAATCGTCCACCATTGGGGAGGACCGTGGCAAAAGGGTCACTATACAAAACCTTCACTCTCCTGGTGAAGGTCTCTCACAGGCCAAATGTTATGAAAAAAATATGGCCACTCGACCCTGTCAAATGCCTAACATTACCAATCCCTGAACCGATTGCACTTTTCTTGGATCCTGTTCAGTAACTTCCCGACATTTTCCGTCGACCCGCGACCTTTTATGAGCTCCATATGAATCTTCCTTCATCAATCCTGCAGGCTCATATGGCACAGGGACTAATACTTACACAATCAAACATGGACACTCAGATAGCAAGAGGGTCTAATGTTTACACAAGCAATCCTGCACTGTCAGATAGCACCAGGGACTAAACTTTGCACCAAAAGTCCGGCTCACCCAGATATCACCAGGGACTAATATTTACACCATCAATCCTGCACGCTCACATTGCTCCAGGGACTGAGGTTTATACAATCAACCCAGCACGCTCAGATAGGACCAGGGACAAATTATTGCACAGTCAATCCCACACATTCAGAGACCACCAGGGATTAGTATTTGGATAATAAATCTGCAAGCTCAGTTAACACCAGGAACTAATATTTACACAATCAATCCTGCACGTATAGATGGCACCAGGGACTAATGTTTACACAGCCAAGCTTGCACGCTCAGATAACCCCAGGAACTAATGTTTACATAATCAATCCGGCGTGCTCAAATCGTACCACGGACTAATGTTTAAAAATCAATCAGGCACGCTCAGATAGCACCAGCGACTAATATTTACACAAATAATCCTGCACGTTCAGAGAGCACCAGGGATTAATGTTTACACAATCAATCTTGCACGCTCAGATAGCACCAGGGAGAAATATTTACACCAGCAATCCTGCACGTTCAGATAGCCCCAAGGCTAAACATTCACAAAATCAATGTTGCATAGTCAGATAGGACAATTGATGAAAACTTACAAAATCAATCCTGCCCGCACAGACAGCACCATGGACTAATATTTACATAATCAGACTTGCGTATCAGAGTGCACTAGCGACTACTATTTACAAAATCAATCCTGCACACTCAGATAGTACGAGGGACGAATATTCTATCATCAATCCTGCAGGCTCATATAGCACCAGGGAGTAATGCTTACACAATCAAACATGGACACTCAGATAGCAAGAGAGAGTAATGTTTACATAATCAAACTTGCCCACTCAGATAACACCAGGGACTAATATTTACATAATGAATCCGGCACATTCAGATACCACCAGGGATTAGTATTTACGACATCAATCCTGCACGCTCAGATAGCTCCAGGGACAAATACTTACACAATCAACCCTGCAAGCTCAATAAGAACCAGGGACTAAAATTTACACAATCAATCCTGCGTGCTCAGATAGAATTAGCGACTGATGTTTACACAATCAATACTGCACGCTCAGATAGTATCAGGGACTAATGTTTACATAATCAGTCCCGCATATTCAGATAACAGTAGGACTCAATAATTACACATCAGAACTGCACTTCAGATAGTACCGGAGACAAATATTTACACAATCAGTCCCGCTCACTCAGATCGCACTAGGGGCTAATGTTTCCACAACCAAACCTGCACGCTCAAATGGCACCAGAGCCTAATGTTTACGCTATCAATCTGGCATTCTCAGATAGTACTAGGGATTAGTGTTCAAAAAAATCTGGCACGCTTAGATATCACCAGCGACTAATATTTACACAATCAATCTCGCATATTCAGAGAGTGCCAGGGACTAATATTTACACAAACATTTCCTGCACGCTCAGACAGCACCAGCGACTAATGTTTAGACAATCATTCCTGCAGGCTCAGACAGCACCAGAGAGAAATAGTTACACCATCAAACCTGCATATTCGTATAGCACCAGGGACTAGTACTTGGACAATCAATCCTGCAAGCTCAATGAGCACTCGGAACTAATATTTACACAGTCAATCCTACACATTCAGATAGTATTAGGGACTGACGTTTACACAATCATTCCTGCATACTCAGATAGCACGAGGGACGAATATTCACACTATAAATCATGCAAGCTCAGATAGCTCCACGCACTCATATTTACACAATCATGGCCAGCATAGCTCCAGGAACTAATGTTTACGTAATCAGTCCTGCACACTCAGATAACACAAGTGATTAACACTTACTCAATCAAAACTGCATGTTCAGATAGTACCGCCAACAAACATTGAAACAATCAATCCCGCTTACTCAGATAGCACCAGGTTCGCACAATCAAACCTGCCCGCCCCAATAGTACAAGGGTCTAATATTTCCACCATCTATTCCGCAAGCTCAGATAGAACCAGGCACTGTTGTTTACACAATCAATCTGACATGCTCAGAAAGAGCCAGGGACTAATGATTAATAACCAATCAGGCATACTCAGATAGCGCCTGGGACAAATATTTACACAATGCAAAAGTGAGGACTGCAGATGCTGGAAACCAGAGCTTAGCTCAGAGTGGTGCTGGAAAAGCACAGCAGGTCAGGCAGCATCCGAAGAATCGGAAAATCCACGTTTCAGGCAAAAGACCTTCATTAGGGCATTTGCCCAAACGTCGAAGTTCCTGTTCGTAGAACATAGAACATAGAACAGTACAGCACAGAACAGGCTCTTCAGCCCACGAAGTTGTGCCGACCACTGATCCTCATGTATGCACCGCAAATTTCTGTGACCATATGCATGTCCAGGAGTCTCTTAAATGTCCCCAATGACCTTGCTTCCACAACTGCTGCTGGCAACGTATTCCATGCCCTCACAACTCTTTGTGTAAAGAATCCACCTCTGACATCCCCTCTATACTTTCCACCAACCAGCTTAAAACTATGACCCCTCGTGTTAGTCATTTCTGCCCCGGGAAATAGTCTCTGGCTATCAACTCTATCTATGCCCCATTATCTTGTATACCTCAATTGGGTCCCCTCTCCTCCTCCTTTTCTCCAATGAAAAAAGTCCGAGCTCAGTCAACATCTCTTCATAAGATAAGCCCTCCAGTTCAGGCAGCATCCTGGTAAACCTCCTCTGAAACCTCTCCAAAGCATCGACATCTTTACTATAATAGGGCAACCAGAACTGGATGCAGTATTCCAAGTGCGGCTAACCAAAGTTTTTCAGAGCTGCAACAAGATCTCACTGCTCTGAAACTCTTTCCCCCTGTTAATGAAATCCAAAACACCGTATGCTTTCTTAACAACCCTGTCCACTTGAGTGGCCATTTTAAGGGATCTATGTACCTGCACACCAAGATCCCTCTGTTCCTCCACACTGCCAAGAATCCTATCCTTAATCCTCTACTCAGCTTTCAAATTCGACCTTCCAAAATGCATCACCTCGCATTTATCCAGGTTGAACTCCATCTGCCAACTCTCAGCTCATCTCTGCATCCTGTCAATGTCCCACTGCAGCCTACAACAGCCCTCTATACTGTCAACGACACTGTCGTCTGCAAACTTGCTGACCCATCCTTCAATCCCCTCATCCAAGTCATTAATAAAAATTACAAACAATAGAGGCCCAAGGACAGAGCCCAGTGGAACACCACTCACCACTGACTTCCAGGCAGAATATTTTCCTTCTACTACCACTCGCTGTCTTCTGTTAGCCAGCCAATTCTGTCTCCAGACAGCTATGTTCCCCTGAATCCCATTCCTCCTGACCTTCTGAATGAGCCTACCATGGGGAACCTTATCAAATGCCTTGCTATACATCACATCCACAGCTCGACCCTCATCAACTTTTCTAGTCACATCCTCAAAGAACTCGATAAGATTTGTGAGGCATGACCTGCCCCTCACAAAGCCGCGTTGACTGTATTTAATCAAGCCATGCTCTTCCAGATGGTCATAAATCCTATCCCTCAGAATCCTTTCTAACACCTTGCAGACGACAGACGTGAGACTTCTGGTCCGGGCCTGGCGACTTGTCAATCTTAATGTTTGACAAAATTTTCAGCATATCAGCTTCCTCTATCTCTATCCATTTCAGCATGCACACCTGCTCTTCAAAAGTTTCATTCACGACAAAGTTCATTTCTTTCGTAAAGACAGAAGCAAAAAACTCATTTAGGGCTTCCCCTACCTCCTCAGACTCCACACACAAATTCCCTATGCTATCCCTGATCGGGCCTACTCTTTCTTTGACCATTCTCTTATTCCTCGCATACGTGTAAAATGCATTTGGATTCTCCCTAATCCGTTTTGCCAAGCCTTTCTCGTGCCTCCTCCTGGCTCTCCTAAGACCATTTTTGAGCTCCTTCCTCGCCTGTCTATAATCCTCTAGAGCTGAGCTTGACCCTAGCTTCCTCCACCTTATGGAAGCTACCTTTTTCCTTTTGACGAGAAGCTCCACCACTCTCGTCATCCAAGGTTCCTTTATCTTACCACTTCTTGCCTGTCTCAAAGGGACATATTAATTCATCACTTGCAACAACTGTTCCTTAAACAGTCTCCACATGGCTATAGTGCCTTTACCATGGAACAATTGCTCCCAATCCATGCTTCCTAACTCATGTCAAATCGCATTAATCCTGCACGCTCGTGTAGCACCAGCGACTAATATTTATGCAATCAATCCTGCACCCTCAGAGAGCACCAGCGACCAATAGTTACACCATCAATCCTGCACGCTCAGATCGCACCAGGGACAAATAGCTGCACAATCAAACCCACGCACTCAGATAGCTCCAGGGACTAATGTTTACACAATCATTCCTGCAGGCTCAGATAGCACGAGCGACCAATATTTATGCACTCAAACCTGCACCCTCAGAGAGCACCAGCGACTAATATTTACACCATCATTGTTGTGGTTCTGTTTGCCGAGCTGGGAATTTGTATTGCAGACGTTTCGTCCCCTGTCTGGGTGACATCCTAAGTGCTTGGGAGCCTCCTGTGAAGCGCTGTGATCTTTCCTCCGGCATTTGTAGTGGTTTGAATCTGCCGCTTCCGGGTTGTCACTTCCAGCTGTCCGTTGTAATGGTTGGTATATTGGGTCCAGATCGATGTGCTTATTGATTGAATCTGTGGATGAATTCCCTGGCTGTTCTCTGTGCACTCATCCACAGATTCAATCAATAAGCATATTGATCTCGACCCAATATACCGACCACTGAAACGGACAGTTGGAACTGACAACCGGAAGCAGCAGATTCAAACCAGTACAAATGCCGGAGGAAAGATCACAGAAGCACTTCACAGGAGGCTCCCAAGCACTGAGGACGTCACCTAGACAGGGGCGTAACGTCTGCAATACAAATTCCCAGCTCAGCGAACAGAACCATAACAACGAGCATCCGAGCTACAAATCTTCTCACAAACTTTGAATTTACACCATCAATCTGGCACGCTCAGGTAGCATCAGGGACTAATAGTTACACCATCAATCATGTACGCTCAGATAGCACCAGAGACTAATATTTACACCATTAATTTTACACGCTCAGACAGATAGCTCGAGGGACAATAGATACACAATCTACCTGCACCCTCAGATAGCACCAGCGACTAATGTTTACATAATCAGATTAGATTAGATTAGATTAGATTACAGTGTGGAAACAGGCCCTTCGGCCCAACAAGTCCACACCGCCCCGCCGAAGCGCAACCCACCCATACCCCTACATTTACCCCTTACCTAACACTACAGGTAATTTAGTATGGCCAATTCACCTGGCCCTGCACATCTTTGGATTGTGGGAGGAAACCGGAGCACCCGGAGGAAACCCACGCAGACACGGGGAGAACGTGCAAACTCCACACAGTCAGTCGCCTGAGGCGGGAATTGAACCCGGGTCTCTGGCACTGTGAGGCAGCAGTGCTAACCACTGTACCACCGTGCCGCCCACAAATCAATCACACACATTCAGATAGCTCCAGGGATTATTGCTTACACAATCAATCCTGCACGCTCAGATAGCACCGGCGACTAATATTTCTACGATAAAACTTGCACCCTCAGATAGCACCTGCGACGAATAATTACACCATCAATCCTGCACGATCAGATGACACCACAGACTAATATTTACACAGTCAAATCTGCACAGTCAGATACCACCTGCGACTAATATTTACACCATCAATCATGTACGCTCAGATTGTACCAGAGCCTAATATGCACATCATCAATCCTGCACGCTCAGATAGGTCCAGGGACTGATGTTTATATAAACAAACCCGCACGCTCAGAGAGCACCGGGGCAAATACTTGCACAATAAAACCTGCAAGCTCAGTAAGAATAAGGCACTGATACTTACAGAATCAATCCAGCATGCCCAGATGTTTGCACAATCAAACATCTGGGCATGCTGGGGATGTTAGGGACAGATGTTTGCACAATCAATCCTGCATGCTCAGATAGTACAAGGGATTAATATGGAACATAGAACATAGAAGAATACAGCGCAGTACAGGCCCTTTGGCCCTCGATGTTGCGCCGATCCAAGCCCACCTAACCTATACTAACCCACTATCCTCCATATACCTATCCAATGCCCGCTTAAATGCCCATAAAGAGGGAGAGTCCACCACTGCTACTGGCAAGGCATTCCATGAACTGACGACTCGCTGAGTGAAGAACCTACCCCAACTTCAGTCCTATATCTACCCCCCCCACCTTAATTTATAGCTATGCCCTCTTGTAATACCCGACTCCATACGCGGAAAAAGGTTCAC
>NC_057734.1:53605740-53630643 GCF_004010195.1 Chiloscyllium plagiosum
GTAAAAATCACTGAATTATGGTCACTATCCCCAAAGTGCTCACCTACCTCTAATTCTAACACCTGGCCTGGTTCGTTACCCAGAACCAAATCCAGTATGGCCTCACCTCTTGTTGGCCTGTCTACATATTGTGTCAGGAAACTCTCCTGCACAGATTGAACAAACACTGACCCATATAACCCATCTAATATGTACACAATGAATACTGGACGTTCAGATATCACAAGAGACAAATATTAACACCAGCAATCATGCACTCTCAGGGACTAATATTTACATCATCAATCCAGCACGCTCAGGTAGCAACAGGGACTAATATTTACACCATCAATCATGTACGCTCAGATAGCACAAGGAACTAATGTTGATACAATCAAGCCTGCACCCTGAGATAGCACCAGTGACGAATATTTGCACAATCAAAACTAAACGCTCAGATAACACCAGTGACAAATAGTTACACAATCAATCCCTCACACTCAGGTAGCACCAGGAAGTAATGTTTGCACAATCAAACCTGCAAACTCAGAGAGCACCAGAGACTAATATTTAGACAATCAAACCTGCATCCTCAGATAGCACCAGCGACTAATGTGTACACAATCAATACTGCATGATCAGACAGCACCAGGGACTAATATTTACCCTAACAGAATGTACACTAAGGTAGCACCGGAGACTAATATGCACATCGTAAATTCTGCACGCCCAGATAGCACCGGGGACTAATGTTTACACAATCTAACTTGCACGCTCAGGTGGCACCAGGGACGAATATTTACACAATCAATACTGCACGGCCCGATATCACCAGGGACTAACGTTGACACGATCAGTTCCACAAGCTCAGATAGCAACAGGGATTAATATTTACACAATCAAAAATGGGCGTTCAGGTAGTACCAGGGATAAATATTTATACAATCAGTACTGTTCACTCAGATGGCACAGGGGACAAATGTTTACACAACCAAACCTGCACGCTCAAAAAGCACAGGGCCTAATGTTTACACAATCAATCCGGCATGTAGAGGTAGTTCCAGGGGTAAATATTTAAAAATCAATCTGGCACGCTCAGATAGCACCAGCGACTAACATTTGCATAACCAACCCACACGTTCAGAGAGCACCAGGGACGAATATTTACACAATAATTTCCTGCACGCTCAGGCAGCACCAGGGTCTAAGATTTACTCAATCAATCCTGCACGCTCAGCTACGCCCTGGGAGAAATATTTACACCATCAATCCTGCACGTTCAGAAAGCACCAGGGACTAATATTTTCACAATTAATACCGCACAATCAGATAGCACCATTGACGATTGTTTATACAATCAAACCTGCACACACAGACAGCAACAGGGACCACTATTTGCACAATCAAACCTGCACACACAGATTACACTAGCAACCAGTACTTACATCATCAATCCTGCACACTCAGATAGCACCAGGAAGTAATATTCACGTCATCAATCCTGCACACTCAGAAAGCACCAAAGACTAATGCGCATACAATCAAACATGCCCACTCAGAAAGCACAAGGGACTAACACTTACACGATCAGTCCTGCACGCTCAGGTAGCACCAGGGACTGATATTTACACAATCCATCCCCCACGCTTTGATAGCACCAGGGACTAATATTTACGCAATCAATCCAACTCACTCAGATAGCACCACGGACTAATGTTTGTACAATAAATCCTGTCCGCTCAGATAGCACCAGGGACTCATATTCGCAGCATTCATCCTGCCCGCTCAGATAGCACCAGTGATGAATGCTTTCACAATCAAACTTGCACACTCAGATAACACGGTGGACTAATATTTACATAATCATTTCTTCGCACTTAGATAGCACCAGCGACTAATGTTTACACAATAAATCCTGCACGCTCAGGTATCACCAGCGACTAATATTTACACCATTAATCATGGACGCTCAGGTAGCACCAGAGACTAGTATGCACATTATACATCCTGCACGCTCAGATAACACCAGGGACTAATGTTTACACAATCAAACTTGCACAATCAGATAGCACCAGGGACTTTGGTTTACACAATGAAATTTGCACACTCAGATTACACCAGGGATTAATATGTACACAATCAATCCTGCACATCCAGATAGCACTAGGTGAGTCATGATTACGCAATAAATCCTGCACACTGATATAGCTCCGGGGACTAATATTTACAACATCAATCCTGCGTGCACAGATATCTCCAGGGACTGCTGTTTGCACAATGAATCCCACACGCTCGTATCGCACCAGGGACAAATACTGACACAATCAACTCGGCCCGATCAGTAAGAACTAGGGACTAATTTACAGAATCAACCCTGCATGCTCAGGCACCATTAGGGACTAATATTTACACGATCAATCCTGCAAGCTCAGATAGCACCAGGGACTTAATGCTTACGCAATCAAACTTGCACACTCAGATTAAACCAGGGACTAACATTTACACAATCAATCCTGCACACTCAGATAGCACCAGCGGAGTCATGATTACACAATAAATCCTGCACACCAGATAGCACCAGCGACTACTATTTACACAATCAATACTGCACAGCCAGATAGCTCCTGGGATTATTGTTTACACAATCAGTCCCACACACAGAGATAGCATCAGGGATTATTATTTACACAATCAAAACTGCGCGTTCACGTAGTGCAGGGGAGAAATATTTACACAATCAGTCTCGCTCACTCAGATGGCACGGGGAACTAATGTTTACACAACCCACCCTGCACCCCCAAATAGCACTAGGGCCTAATGTTTACACAATCCATCCGGCATGCTCAGGTATTAGCAGGTATTATTGTTTAAAAATCATCCAGCACATTCATATAGCACCAGCGACTAATACTTGCACAATCAAACCTGCACGTTCAAAGAGCACCAGGGACTAATATTTGCAAAATAATTTCCTGCTCGCTCAGACAGCACCAGGGACTAACGTTTACACAATCGATCCTACACGCTCAGCTAGGACCAGGGAGAAATATTTATAACATCAATCCTGCACATTCATATAGCACCAGGGAATCATGTTTACACAATAAATCCTGCACACTCAGACAGCACCAGAGACTAATATGCACATCATTAATCCCGCATGCTCAGACAACACCAGGGACTAACGTTTACACAAGCAAATTTGCACACTCAGATAGCACCAGTGACTTTTGTTTACACAATCAAACTTGCAAAGTCAGATTACACTCGAGACTAGTATTTACCCAATAAATCCTGCACGCTCATATAGCACCAGTGACAAATACATGAACAGCCAGGTAGCACCAGGGACTAATATTTACAACATCAATCCTGCGTACTCAGATATCTCCAGGGAATGCTGTTTACACAATGGATCTCAAATGCTCAGAGAGCACCAAGGACAAATACTTACACAATCAACGCTTCAAGCTCAGTAAGAACCAGTGACTACTTTACTGAATCAATCCTGCATGCTCAGATACAATTAGTGACTAATATTTACACAATCAATCATGTATGCTCAGGTAGCACCAGTAGTATGCACATCATCAATCCTGCACGCTCAGAAATAAGCAGGGACTAATGCTTATACAATCAAACTTGCTCACTCAGATTACACCAGGAACTAATATTTACATAATCATTCTTGCACACTCAGATAGCACCAGGGTCTAATGCTTACACAATCAAACTTGTGCACTCAGATAGCACCATGGACTAATATTTACACAATCAAATCTGCACACTCAGATAGCACCAGGGGAGTAATAATTATACAATAAATCCTGCATGCTCATATAGCACCAGGGCCGTATATTCACACCATAAATCCTGAACACCCAGAGAGCACCACGGACTAATAGCTCCTGGGACTGATGTTTACACAATCATTCCTGCACACACAGGTTGTACGAGGGACTAATGTATGCACAATGAATTCTGGGCGCTCAGATTGCACAAAGGACTAATATTCACACAATCAATCATGCACGCTCAGGTAGCACCAGCGACTAATATTTACACTATCAATACTGTACGGCCAGATAACTCCAGTGACTAATGTTTACACAATCAGTTCCACACACCCAGATAGAACCAGGCATAAATATTAACACAATCAAAACTGCGCGTTCAGGTAGTACCGGGGATAAATATTTACACAATCAGTCCTGCTCACTCAGTTGGCACAGGGGACTAATGTTTACACACACAAAACTGCGCGCTCAAATAACACCAGGGAATAATATTTACACAATAATTTCCTGCATGCTCAGACAGCACCAGGGACTAACATTTACACAATCAATCCTACACTCGCAGCTAGGACAAGGGAAATGTATTCATACCATCAATCCTGCACGTTCAAATAGCACCAAGGACTAAAATTTGCACAATCAGTACCGCACAATCAGATAGTACCATTGACGAATGTTTACACGATCAAACCTGCACGCTCAGGTAGCACCAGGGCCTGATAGTTACACAATCAATCCCACAAGCTCTGATAGCACGAGGGACCAGTATTTACACAATCAATCCAACACGCTCAGGTAGCTCCAAGGAGTAATGCTTACACAATTAATCCTGCATGCTGAGCTTACACCAGGGACTAATATTTACGCCATATCTCCTGCGCACCCAGATAGCACCAGTGATTAATACCATCAACCCGGCAGACTCAGATAGCACCAGGGACTAATATCCACAGCATCAATCCTGCACGCTCAGATAACACCAGGGGCTAATGCATATACAATCAAACTTGCACACTCAGAGAACATGGGGGACTAATGTTTACCCAAGCCATCCTGCATACTCAGATAACACCAGGGACTAATATCTACACAATCAAAAATTCACACTCAGATAGCACCAGGGGATGAATATATACACCCATCAGACGTCGACGCTTACATATCTCCAGGGACTGATGTTTACACAATCAGTTCCACACGCTCAGATAGCACTAGGGACTAATATTTACACAATCAATCCCGCACACTCAGAGAGCACCAGGGACTAAAAGGTACAAAATCAATCCTGCAAGCTCGGTAAGCATCAGTGATTAATATTTACACAATCCATCCTGCACGCTAAGATAGAATTATGGACTGAAGTTTACACCAGCAATCCTGCATGCTCAGGTACCACAAGGGACTAAAATTTACACAGTCAGTCCGGCACGTTCAAAGATAACTAGCGACTAATATTTTCACAATCAATCCTGCATGCACAAACAGCAACAGGGACTAATATTTACACAATCAAACCTGCAGACACAGATAGCACTAGCAACTAATATTTACACCATCAATCCTGCACATTCAGATAGCACCACGGACTAATATTTACACAATCAAACCTGCACACATAGATAGCACTAGCAACTAATATGTACACTATCAATCCTGCATACTCAGATAGCACCAGGGATGAATATTCACGTCATCAGTCCTGCAAACTCATGTAATACCAGAGATTAATGCTTACACAATCAAATATGCAAACTCAGATAGCACGAGGGAATAATACTTACACGATCAAACCTGCATGCTGAGATAGCACAGGGGTCTAATATCTACACCATCAATCCTGCATGCTCACACATCACCAGGGACTAACGTTTACATAATCAATCCTACACGCTCAGCTAGGACCAGGGAGAAATATTTACACCATCAATCCTGCACATTCAGATCGCACCAGGAACTAATATTTACACCATTAATATCGCACAATCAGATAGTAAATTAACGAATATTAACACAATCAATCCTGCATGCACAGACAGCAACAGGGACTAATATTTACTCAATCAAACCTGCACACACAGATCGCACTCACAACTAATATTCACATCATCAATCCTGCACGCTCATATAGTACCAGGGATTACTGCTTACACAATCAAACATGCACACTCAGATAACACGAGGGAGTAATACTTACGCAATCAATCCCGTATGCTCGGGTAGCCCCAGGGACTAATGTTTACACAATCAATCCTGCATGCTCAGATAACACCAGGGACTATTTACTTACGTCATATCTCCTGCACACCCAGATAGCACCAGCGATTAATATTTATACAATCAACACTGCGCGCTCAGATAGCACCAGGGACTAATATGCACAGCACCAATCCTGCATGCTCAGATAGCTGTAGTGACTAATGCTTACACAATCAAACTTGCACACTCAGATAGCACAAGGGACTAATGTTTACACAAACCATCTCGCATACTCAGATAACACCAAGGACTAATACTTACACAATCAATAGCGCACAATCAGATAATACCATTGACGAATATTTGCACAATCAATCCTGCACACACAGACAGCAACAGGGATTAATATTTACACAATCAACCTGCACACAGAGATAGCACTAGCAACCAATATTTACGCCATCAATCCGGCACACTCAGATAGCACTTGGGACAAATATTCACATCATCAGTCCTGCACGCTCATGTAGCACCAGATATTAATGCTTACGCAATCAAGCATGCACACTCAGATAGCACGAGGAAATAATACTTACACGATCAAACCTGCATGCTCAGATAGCACCAGGGACTAACATCCACACAATCACTCCTGCACGATCAGACAGCACAAGGGACTAATATTTACACAATCAATCCTACACACTCAGCTAGCACCAGGGACAAATATTTGCACCATAAATCCTGCAGTTCAGATAGCACCAGAAACTAATATTTACACAATCAATACCGCACAATCAGATAATACCATAAACGAATATTTACGCAATCAATCCTGCATGCACAGACAGCAACAGGGACTAATATTTACTCAATCAAACCTGCACACACAGATAGTGCTGGCAACTAATATTTATACCATCAATCCTGCACACTCAGATAGCACCAGTGACTAAGATTCACTTCATCAATCCTGCATGCTCATATAGCACCAGGGACAAATGATCATGCAATCAAACGTGCGCACTCAGATAGCACAAGGGATCAAAGCTTGCACGATCAAACCTGCACGCTCAGGTAGCACCAAAACCTAATGTTTACACAATCAATCCCGCATGTTTTAAGGGCACTAGAGACTAATATTTACACAATCAATCTTGCACGCTCAGATAGCACCAGGAACTATTATTTACACAATCAATCCAGCAAGATCAAATAGCAAAAGGGACTAATGTATACTAAATCAATCTTGCACGCTCAGATGGCAGCAGGGAATAATTTTCACCCCATCAATCCTGCATGCCCTGATTATACTAGGGAGTAGTATTTCCGCAATTAATCCTGCATAATCAGAAAACACAAGGGACTAATATTTACAAAATCAATCCTGCACAATCAGATAATACAAGGGACTAATACTTACAAAATCAATCCCGCATGCTCAGATAACACCAGGGACTAATATGTACACCGTCAATACTGCATGAGCAGATAGCAACAAGGACTAATATTCACCCTATCAATTTTTCACATTCAGATAGCACCAGGGACTAATATTTACACAATCAGTATTGCACGCTCAGATAGCACCAGCGACTAATATTTATACAATCCATCCCACACGCGCAGATAACACGAGGGACTAATGCTTACACAGTCAAACTTTCACACTCAGATAGCACAAGAGACTAATGATTGCACAATCAAACTTGCATGCTCAGTTAACTCCAGGCTCTAATATTTACACAATCAATCCTACACGCTCAGATAGCACCAGGGACTAATATTTACACAATCATTCCTGCACGCTCAGATAGCCACAGGGACTAATATTTACACAAATTCTGCACACATAGATAGCACCAGGGACTAATATTTACACCATCAATCGTACACGCTCAGATAACTCTAGAGACTGAAGTTTACACAATCAGTCTCGCACACTCAGAGAACACCAGGAACTAATATACATGATCAATCCTACAAGGTCAGCAAGCACCAGTGACCAATATTTACGCAATCAATCCTGCACGCTACGATAGCATTAGGCACTGACGTTTACACAATCAGACATGCAGGCTCAAATAGCACCATGGACTAAAATTTGCATAATCAGTTCTGCACGCTCAGATAGAACCAGGAGCTAAAATTTACACAATCAATACTGCACGGCTTGATAGCTCCAGGGTCTAATGTTTACACAATCAGTCCCGCTCACTCAGATTGCGTCATGTACTAATGTTTTCACATTCAATCCTGCCCACTCTGATAGTACAAAAGACTATTATTTATACCATCTATCCTGCAAGCTCAGATAGCACCAAGGATTATGGTTTACTCAAACAATCCTGCATGCACAGGTACTACCAGGGACAGATGTTCAGAAATCAATCCAGCACGCTAAGATTGCACCAGGGACTAATTTTTACACAATCAATCCCGCAAGTTGAGAGAGCACGAGGGACTAATATGCACACAGTCAATCCTGCATGATCAGATAGCACCAGGAACCAATGTTTATACAATCAATCCTACACATCATCTAGCACCACTGACTAATATTTACCCCATCAATCCTGCACATCCAGATAGCACCAGCGACCAATATTTACACAAGCAGTATTGCACACTCAAATAGCTCCAGGGACTAATGTTAACACAATCAATACTGCAGTCTCAGATAGCTCCAGCGACTAATATTTATACAATCTATCCCGCACGCTCAGATAACACCAGGGACTAATGCCTCCACTAATGCTTTCACAGTCAGATAGCATGAGTGAATCAAAGTTGCACTCTCAGTTGCAAAATCAACCCCGCATGCTCAGATAACACCAGGGACTAATATGTACATAGTCAATACTGCATGATCAGATAGCACCACGGACAATATTTACACAATCAATCCTGCACACTCATATAACACTAGGGACTAATATTTACACAATCAACCATACACAGATATATAGCACCAGAGACTAATGTTTACACAATCAATCCTACATGTTAAGATAGTATTAGGGACTGATGTTTACACAAGCAATCCTGCACGCTCAGATAGCACCATGTACTAATATTTACTCAATCAATTCTGGACCTCAGATGGTATCAGCGAATAATGTTCACACCATCAATCCTGCATGCTTAGATAGCACCAGGAGCTAATATTTACACATTCAGTACGACACGGCCAAATAGCTCCAGGATCTAATGTTTACACAATCTGTCCCGCTCACTCAGATTGCACCAGGAACTAATGTGTTCACCATCAAACGTGCCCGCTCCGATAGTACAAAGATCTAATATTTACACCACCTATCCTGCATGCTCAAGTATACCAGGGACTCATGTTGAAAATGAATCCGGCACGCTCAGGTAGCACTAGGGATTAATATTTACACAATCAATCCCGCACGTTCAGAGAGCACTCGGGATTAGTATTTACACAATCAATCCTGCACACTCACACAGCACCAGGAACCATTATTTACACAACCAGCAAGTTCAGATAGCACCAGGAACTAATATTTACACAATAAATCCTGCATGATCAGATAGCAAAAGGGACTTATATATGCGAACTCGAACTTGCATGCTCAGATAGCACCAGGGAATAATATGCACACCAACAATCCTGCATGCTCTGATAATACTACGGACTAGTATTTGCACGATTAATCCTGCACACCCAGAAAGCACTAGCGATATATATTTACATAATCAATCCTTCACAATCAGATAATACGAGTGTCTAATATTTGCAAAATCAACCCCGCATGCTCAGATAACACCAGGGACTAATATGTACATAGTCAATACTGCATGATCAGATAGCACCACGGACAATGTTTACACAATCAATCCTGTACGCTCATATAGCACCACGGACTAATATTTACCCCATCAATCCTGCACGTACAGATAGCACCAGGGACTAATATTAATGCAGTCAGTATCGCACACTCAGAGCGCTCCACGGACTAATGTTAACACAATCAATATGGCACGCTGAGAAAGTACCATGGACTAATGCTTACACAATGACACTTTGACACTCAGATTGCACGAAGGTCTAATGATTGCACAATCAAACTTGCACACTCAGTTGACTCCAGGCTCTAATATTTATACAATCAATCCTGCACAGACATATAGCACCAGTGACTAATGTTTACACAATCAATCCTGCAAACTCAGATAGCACCAGAGATTAATAATTTTCACCATCGATCCTGCACGCTTAATAGCACCAGGAACTAACATTTACACAATCAATCCTTCCCCCTCAGATAGCAACAGGGACTAATGTTTACACAATAAATCCTGCACGCTCAGATAGCACTAGGGACTAACAGTGACCCAGTACATTCCATGGGATAAAGAGCTCAGTGAGATTCACTGTCCCAATCCATGTGATCGGGAGCTAAATGAGCCTCAATGACTAAGTGCAGTCCGTGGTATAAGGAGCTCAGTGAGATTTACTGACCCAGTACAGTCCATGGGATCGGGAGCTCAGTGAGACTCACTGACACATTACAGTCCATGGGATAAGGAGCTCAGTGAGACTCACTGACCCAGTACAGTCCATGGAATAGGGAGCACAGAGAGACTCAGCCACTCACTGCAGTGCATGGAATTGGGAGCAAAGTGATACTCACTGACCCAGTACATGGGATAGGGAACTCAGTGGGACTCACTGACCCAGTCCATGTGATAGGGACCTCAATGAGACTCACTAACGCAGTCCACGGGATAGGGTGCTCAGTGAGAATCACTGACCCAGTAAATGGGATAGGGAGATCAGTGAGACTCACTGACACAGTCCATGGGATAGAGAGATCAGTGAGTTTCACTGAACCAGTATAGTCCATGGGATAGGGAGCTCAGTGAGATTCACTGACACATTACAGTCCATGGGATAGGGAGCTCAGTGAGACTCACTTATCCACTACATTCCATGTAATAGGGAGCTCAGTGAGATGCACTGACGCCGTCCATGGAATAGGTAGCTCAGTGACACTCACTGACCCAATACAGTCCATGGGATAGGGAGCTCAATGAGATTCCCTGACCCATTACAGTGCATGGGATAGGGAGCTTAGTGAGACTTGCTAACCCACTACAGTCATGGGATAGGGAGCTCAGTTAGATTCACTGACCCAGTCCATGGGCTTGGTAGCTCAGTGGGACTCGAATGACCCGGTGCAGTCCATGGAATAGGGAGCTCAATGAGATTCCCTGACCCACTACAGTGCATGGGATAGGGAGCTTAGTGAGACTCGCTAACCCACTACAGTCATGGGATAGGGAGCTCAGTTAGATTCACTGACCCAGTCCATGGGCTTGGTAGCTCAGTGGGACTCGAAGACCCGGTGCAGTCCATGGGATAGGTATCTCAGTGAGATTCACTGACCCAGTAGAGTTCATGGAATGGGAATGCTAGTGAGATTCACTGAACCAGTCTATGGGATAGCGAACTCAGTAAGACTCACTGTCCCAGTCCATGGGATAGGGACTCAGTGGGACTCACCATCCCAGTACATGGGATAAGAGCTCAATGAGACTCACTGACCCAGTCCATGAGATAGGGAGCTCAGTGAGACTCAATGTCCCAGTACAATCCATAGGATAGCTAGCTCCAGGAGAGTCACTGACACAGTTCAATCTATGGGAGAGTGAGCTCCGTGAGTTTCACTGCCCAAGTATATGGGATAGGGAGCTCAGTGAGACTCACAGAGAAAGTCCACAGAATAGGGAGCTCAGTGAGACTCACTGACCCAGAACAGTCCATGGAATAGGGAGCTCAGTGAGACTCACTGACCCAGTCCATGAGATACGGAACTCAGTGAGATTCTCAGACCCCGTACAATCAATGTGATAGGGAGCTCAGTGAAACTCATTGATCCAGTACCATCAATGCGATATGGAGCTCACTGAGATTCACTGCCCCAGTCAATGGGATAGGGAGCTGAGTGAGACTAACTGACCCAGTCCATGGGATAGGAAGCTCAGTGAGACTCCCTGACCCACTACAGTTCATGGGATAGGGAGATTTAGTGAGCCAGTACAGTCCATGTGAGAGGGAGCTGAGTGAAATCTATTGACCCACTAAAGTGATTCACTGACCCAGTACAGTACATGGGTAAGGGAGCTCAGTGAGATTTACTGACCCAGTACAGTCCATGTGATAGTGAGCTGAGTGAGATCCGCTGACCCACTAAGGTCCATGGAATAAGGCGCTCAGTGAGATGCATTGACAAAGCCCATTGGAGAGGGAGCTGAACGCCACTCATTGTCCCAGTACAGTCCATGGGAAAGCAAGCTCTGCGGGACTCAATACGCTAATACATGGGACATGGAGCTTTGTGAGACTCACTGATCCAGTCTCAGGGATAGAGATTAGGTGAGACTCACTGTCCCTGTAAAAACCACGGGAAAGGGAGCACAGTGAGATTCTCTGACCCAGTGCAGTCAATGTGATAGGGGCTCTGTGAAAATCTGACCCAGAACAGTCCATGGGATAGGGTGCGCAGTGAGACTGACTGACATAGCACAGTCCATGGGATAGGGAGCTCACTGAGGTTCACTGATCCAGCACGGTCCACGGGATAGGGAGCTCACTGAGACACACTAACCCAGTACAGTCCATGGGATGGGGAGGACAGTGTGACTCACTGACCCTGTACATTCCATGGAATAGCGAGCTCAGTGATATTCACTGATGCAATACAGTCCATGTGATAGCGAGCTCAATTAGATTCAAAGACCTAGTGGAAGGGATGGGGATCTCAGAGAGACTCACTGACCCAAAACAGTGCATGGAATCGGGAGCTCAGTGAGATTCATTGACCCAGCAATGAAATTCACTGACCCAGTACCTGGGATAGCGTGATCAGTGAGACTCACTGACCCAGTCCGTGGGATAGGGAGCTCAGTGAGATTCACTGACCCAGTACAGTCCATGGGATAAGGACCTCGGTGAGACTCACTGAACCAGGGCATGGGATAGGGAGATCAGTGAGTTTTGCTGACTTCATACGGTCCATAGAATAGGGGACTCAGTGACACTCACTTACACATTACAGTCCATGGGATAAGGAGCACAGTGACACTCACTGTTCCAGTACAGTCCATGGGATAGGGAGCTCACAGAGACTCACTGACCCACTATCGGCAATGGGACAGGGCGCTCAGTGAGTATCACTGACACAGGCCATGGGATAGAGAGCACAGTTAGATCCACTGACCCAGTCCATGGGATAGGTATCACAGTGAAATTCAATGACACAGTAGAGTTCATGGAATGGGAATGCCAGTGAGATTCAATGAACCAGTCTATGGGATAGCGAACTCAGTGAGACTCACTGTCCCAGGTACATGGCATAGGGACTCAGTGGGACTCGCCATCCCAATACATGGGTTAAGAGCTCAATGAGAATCACTGACCCAGTCCATGAGATAGGGAGCTCAGTGGGACTCAATGTCCCAGTACAATCCATGGGAGAGTGAGCACTGTGAGATTCACTGAGCCAGTTCATGGGAGAGGGAGCTCAGTGAGGCTGACGGACAAAGTCATTGGGATAGGGAGCTCAGTGAGACTCACAGACCCAGAACAGTCCATGAGATCGGGAGCTCAGTGAGACTCACTGAACCAGTCCATGGGGTGGGGATATTAGTGAGACACACTGTGCCAGTCCATGGGATGGGGAGCTCAGTGCGATTCACTGACCCAGTACAGTATATGGGATAGGGAACTCAGTGAGATTTACTGACCCAGTATAGTCCATGGGATAGGAAGCTGAGTGAGACTGACTGACACAGTAATGTGATAGGGAGCTCAGTGAGATTCACTGACCCAGTACAGTCCATGGGATAAGGACCTCAGTGAGACTCACTGAACCAGTCCATGGAATAGGGAGCTCAGTGAGCTTTGCTGACCCAGTACGGTCCATGGAATAGGGAGCTCACTGACACTCACTGACACATTACAGTCCATGGGATAAGGAGCGCAGTGAGATTCACTGTCCCAGTACAATCCATGGGATAGGGAGCTCAATGAGTCTCCCTGACCCACTACTGTCCATTGGATAGGGAGCTCAGTGAGACTCACTGACCCACTAAAGTCAATGGGATAGGGCGCTCAGTGAGAATCACTGACCCAGTACAGTACATGGGATAGGGAGCTCAGTGAGACTGACTGACGCAGTACATGAGATAGGAAGCTCAGTGAGACTCACTGACCCACGAAAGTCCATGGGATATGGCTCTCAGTGAGATGCATTGACACAGTCCATTGGAGAGGGAGCTGAGTGGGACTCTCTGTCCCAGTACAGTCCATGGGGAAGGAAGCTCTGTGAGACTCAATAACCTAATACATGGTATAGTAAGCTTTGTGAGACTCACTGATCCAGTCCATGACATGGGGTTCTCAGTGGGACTCATTGGCCCAATACAGACCATGGGAAAGGAAGCTCTGTGAGATTCTCTGACCCTGTGCATTCAATTGGATACGGTGCTCACTGAGATTCGCTGACACAGCACAGTCCATGGGATAGGGAGCTCAGTGAGATTCACTGAAACAGCACGGTCCACGAAATAGAGAGTTCAGTGAGATGCACTGACGAAACACATTCCATAGGATAGGGAGCTCAGTGGTATTTACTGATGCAATGCAGTCCATGGGTTGACGAGCTCCTTTAGATTCACTGACCCAGTACAAGGGATAGGGATCTCAGAGAGACTCAGTGACCCAGAACAGTCCATGGAGTGGGGAGCTCAGTGATATTCACTGACCCAGTGCAGTCTGTGGGATAGGAATCTCAGTGAGAATCACTAACCCAGCACGATCCACGGGATAGGGAGCTCAGTGATACGCACTGACCGAACATATTCCATGTGATAGTAAGCTCAGTGATATTCGCTGATGCAATACAGTCCATGGATAGCGAGCTCAATTAGATTCACAGACGCAGTACAAGGGTTGGGGATCTCAGAGAGACTCACTGCCCCAGAACAGTCCATGGGATAGGGAGCTCAGTGACATTCACTGACCCAGTACAGTCTATGTGACAGGGAGCTAAATGAGACTCACTGATCCAGTACCTGGGATAGCGTGGTCAGTGAAACTCACTGACCCAGTCCGTGGGATAGCGAGCTCAGTGAGATTCACTGACCCAGTACAAGGGATGGCGGTCTCAGAGAGTCTCACTGACCCAGAACAGTGATGGAATCGGGAGCTCAGTGAGATTCATTGATCCAGTACAGTCTATGTGACAGCGATCTCCATGAGACTCACTGACCCAGTACCTGGTAGAGCATGATCAGTGAGACTCACTGACCCAGTCCGTGGGATAGGGAGCTCAGTGAGATTCACTGACCCAGTACAGTCCATGAGATTGGAACTTCAGTGAGACTCACTACCCAGTACAGTCACTGTGAAAGAGAGCTCAATGAGACTCACTGACCCAGTACAGTCCATGGGACAAGGACCTCACTGAGACTCACTGGCACAGTGCAGTCCATGGGATAAGGACCTCAGTGAGACTCACTGAACCAGTAAAGTCCATGGGATTAGGAGCTCAGTGAGACGCACTGACCCAGCACAGTCCATGGGGTAGGGAGCTCAGTGACATTCACTGACCCAGTACAGTCTATGTGACAGGGAGCTAAATGAGACTCACTGATCAAGTACCTGGGATAGCGTGGTCAGTGAGACTCACTGACCCAGTCCGTGAGATAGGGTGCTCAGTGATAATCTGACCCAGTACAATCCGTATGATAGGGTGATCAGTGAGATTCACTGACACAGCACAGCCCATGGGATAGCGACCCAGTGAGATTCACTGACCCAGCACATTCCATGGGACAGCGAGCTCATTGGTATTCACTGATGCAATACAGTCCATGGGATAGCATGCTCAGTTAGATTCACTGACCCAGTACAAGGGATGGCTGTCTCAGAGAGACTCACTGACCCAGAACAGTGATGGAATAGGGAGCTCAGTGAGATTCACTGATCCAGTGCAGTCCATGTGACAGGGACCTCAATGAGACTCACTGACCCAGTAGGAAAAGTGAGGGCTGCAGATGCTGTAGATCAGAGCTGAAAATGTGTTGCTGGAAAAGCGCAGCAGGTCAGACAGCATCCAAGGAACCGGAGAATCGATGTTTCGGGCATAAGCCCTTCTTCACTGACCCAGTACCTGGTAGAGTGTGATCAGTGAGACTCACTGACCCAGTCCGTGGGATAGGGAGCTCAGTGAGACACACTGACCCAGCACAGTTTGTGCGATCGGGAGCTCAATGAGATTCACTGACCACGTACAGCCAATGGGATAAGGACCGCAGTGAGACTTACTGACCCAGTACAGTCCATAGGACAAGGACCTCACTGAGACACACTGGCACAGTGCAGTCCATGGAATAAGGACCTCAGTGAGACTCACTGAATCAGTAAAGTCCATGGGATTAGGAGCTCAGTGAGACGCACTGACCCAGCACAGTCCATGGGATAGGGAGCTCAGTGAGTCTCACTGACTAAGAACATGGGATTGGAAGCTCAGTGAGACGAACTGACACAATGTATGGGATATGGAAATCAGTGAGTCTCGCTGATCCAGAGCAGTATACGGGAGAGGGTGCTTAATGACACTCACTGACCCACTGAAGTCCATGGGATAGAGTGCTCAGTGAGCTGCATTGACACAGTCCATGGGAGAGGGAGCTGAGTGGGACTCTTTGTCCCAGTACAGTCCATGGGATAGGGAGCTCTGTGAGACTCACTGATCCAGTCCATGGGATAGTGATTTCAGTGGGACTCACTGGCCCAGTACACTCCATAGGATAGCGAGCTCCAGGAGACTCACTGACCCAGTCCATGGGATAGGGAGAAAGGTGGGCATTGCCGACCCAGTGCAGTCCATGGAATAGGGAGGTCAGTGACACTCACTGACACATTACAGCCCATGGGATAGGGAACGCAGTGAGACTCACTGACCCAGAACAGTCCATGGGACAGGGAGCTCAGTGAGACTCATTGAACCACTCCATGGGATAGGGAATTTAATGAGACTCACTGTTCCAGCCTATGGGATAGGGAGCTCAGTGAGATTCTCAGACCCCGTACAGTCAATGTGATGGGGAGCACAGTGAAACTCACTGATCCAGTATACTCCATGGGATACGAAGCTCAGTGAGATTCACTGCCCCAGTCAATGGGATAGGGAGCTCAGTGAGACTCACTGACCTAGTCCACAGGATAGGGTGCTCAGTGACACTGCCAGACAGAGTCCATTGGATAGGGAGCTCAAAGAGACTCACTGAACCAGTCCATAGGATGGGGAGCTCAGTGAGATTTACTGACCCAGTACTGTCCATGGGATAGGGAGCTTAGTGACATTTACTGACCCAGTACTGTCCATGGGATAGGGAGATAGTGAGACTGACTGACACAGTAATGTGATAGGGAGCTCAGTGAGACTCACTGACCCAGTCAATGTGATAGGGAGCTCAGTGAGCTTTGCTGACCCAGTACGGTCCATGGAATAGCGAGTTCAGTGGCACTCACTGACACATTACAGTCCATGGGCTAAGAAGCTCAGAGAGACTCACTGTCCTAGTACAGTCCATGGGACAGGGAGCTCAATGAGACTCACTGACTCACTACCGTCAATGGGATAGGGTGCTCAGTGAGAATCACTGACACAGTCGATGGGCTAGAGAGTTCAGTTAGATTCACTGGTGCAGTTCATGGGCTAGGTAGCTCAGTGATACACGATGACTCTGTACAGTCCATGGGCTAGGTATCTCAGTGAGATTCACTGACCCAGTAGAGTTCATGGAATGGGAATATCAGTGAGATTCACTGAACCAGTCTATGGGATAGCGAACTCAGTGAGACTCACTGTCCCAGTCCATGTGATAGGGACTCAGTGGGACTCACCGTCCTAATCCATGAGATAGGGAGCTCATTGAGACTCACTGATCCTTCCTGAAGAAGGGCTTCTGCCCGAAACGTCGATTCTCCTGTTCCCTGGATGCTGCCTAAACTGCTGCGCTTTTCCAGCAACACATTTTCAGCTCTGATCTCCAGCATCTGCAGACCTCACTTTCTACTCACTGATCCAGAACAGTCCATGGGAAAGGAAGCTCTGTGATACTCAATGACCCAACATTTGCGATAGGGAGCTCTGTGAGACTCACTGAACCCGTCCATAGGATAGGGAATTTAGTGAGACTCACTTACCCGGTCCATGGGATAGGGAGCTCAGTGAGATTCTCCGACCCCATTCTGTCAATGTTAATGGGAGCTCAGTGAAACTCACTGATCCAGTACAGTCCATGGGATATGGAGCTCAGTGAGATTCACTGACCCAGTCAATGGGATCGGGAACTCAGTGAGACTCACTGACCCAGTCCACATAATAGGGTGCTCAGTGAGACTCACTGACACAGTCCATGGGATAGCGAGCTCAATGAAACTCACTGAACCACTCCATGTGATAGGGAGCTCAGTGAGATTCACTGGCCCTTTACAGCACATGGGATAGGGAGCTCAGTGAGGTCTACTGACCCAGTACAGTCCATGGGATAGTGAGTTCAGTGAGACTGACTGACACAGTACATGGGATAGGGAGCTCAGTGAAACTCACTGCCCCAGACAGTCTATGGAATAAGGAGCTCAGGAAGACTCACTGACACATTACAGTCCATGGGTTAAGGAGCTCAGTGAGACTCATGGCACAGTACAGTCCATGGGGTAGGGTGCTTAGTGAGACTCACTTACCCACTAAAGTCCATGGGATAGGGCGCTAAGTGAGATGCAGTGACACAGTCCGTTGGAGAGGGAACTGAGTGGGACTCTCTGCCCCAATACAGTCCATGGGAAAGGAAACTCTGTGATACCCAATGACCTAATACTTGGGATAGGGAGCTCTGTGACACTCACTGATCCAGTCCATGGGATAGGGATCACAGTGGGACTCACTGCCCAGTACAGACAATGGGAAAGGGAGCTCTGTGGGATTCTCTGGCCCAGTGCCGTCCATGGGATAGGGTGCTCAGTAAAACTCTGACCCAGTACAGTCCATTGGATAGGGTGCTCAGTTAGACTGACTGACACAGCATAGCACATGGACTAGGAAGCTCAGTGAGATTCATTGACCCAGCACGGTCCATGGGATAGGGAGCTCAGTGAGACTCACTAACCCAGCACAGTCCCTGGGATAGCGAGCTCAGAGATATGCACTGATGCAATACAGTCCATGTCATAGCGAGCTCAATGAGATTCATTGACCCATTACAAGGAATGGGGATCTCAGAGAGACTCACTGACCCAGAACAGTCCACGGAATGGGGGGCTCAGTGAGATTCACTGACCCAGTGCAGTCTAGGTCACAGGGAGCTCAATGAGACTCACTAACCCAGTACCTGGGATAGCGTGATCAGTGAGACTCACTGACCCAATACGTGGGTTAGGGAGTTCAGTGAGATTAATTGACTCAGTACAGACTATGGGATATGGACCTCAGTGAGAATCATTGACCCAGTCCATGGGATAGGGATGTAAGTGAAACTCAATGATCCAGTACAGACCATGGGATAGGTATCTCAGTGAGATTCACTGACCCAGTAGAGTTCATGGAATGGGAATACCAGTGAGATTCACTGAAACAGCCAATGGGATAGCGAACTCAGTGAGACTCACTGAACCAGTCCATGGGATAGGGAGCTCAGTGAGATTCACTGACCAAGTACAGTCCATGGGTTAGGGAGCTTAGTGAGACTCACTGACACAGTCCACAGGATTCGGTGCTCAGTGAGACTCACTGACACAGTCCATGGGATAGAGAGCTCAATGAGACTCACTGAACTAGTCCATGGAATAGGGAGCTCAGTGAGATTTACTGACCCAGTAGAGGTCATGGCATAGGGAGCTTAGTGAGACTGAGTGACACAGTACATGTGATAAGGAGCGCAGTGAGACTCACTAAGCCAGTCTATGTAATAGGGAGCTCAGTGATATTCACTGCCCCAGACAGTCCATGGAATAGGGAGCTCAGTAAGAATCAATATCACATGACAGTTCATGGGATAAGGAGGTCAATGAGACTCACTGGCACAGTACAGTCCATGGGATAGGGATCTTCGTGAGACTCACTGACCCACTAAAGTCCAAGAGATAGGGCGCTCAGTGAAATGCATTGACACAGTCCATAGGAGAGGGAGCTGAGTGGGACTCTCTGTCCCAGTACAGTCCATGGCGAAGGAAGCTCTGTGAGACTCAATGACATAATACGTGGGATAGGGAGCTCTCTGAGACTCACTGATCCAGTCCATGGGATAGGGATGTAAGTGAAACTCACTGGTCCAGTGCAGACCATGGGAAAGGGAGCTCTGTGAGATTCTCTGACCCAGTGCATTCATTGGGATAGGGTGCTCAGCGAAACTCTGACCCAGCACATTCCATGGGATAGGGAGCTCAGTGATATTCACTGATTCAATACAGTCCATGGGTTGACGAGCTCATTTAGATTCACAGACACAGTACAAGGCATGGGGATCTCAGATAGACTCACTGACCCAGAACAGTCCATGGAATGGGGAGCTCAGTGAGATTCACTAACCAAGTGCAGTCCATGGGATAGGAAGCTCAGTGAGATTCACTGACCCTGCACTGTCCGCAGGATAGGGAGCTCAGTGAGATGCACTGACCCAACACATTCCATGGGATAGCGAGCTCGGTGATATTCACTGATACAATACAGTCCATGGGATAGCGAGCTCAATTAGATTCACTTGCCCAGTACAGTCTATGTGACAGGGAGCTCAATGAGACTCACTGACCCAGTCCGTGGGATAGGGACCTCAGTAAGATTCACTGACCGAGTACAGTCCATGGGATAAGGACCTCAGTGAGACTCACAGACTCAGTACAGTCTGTGCGATAGAGAGCTCAGTGAGACTCACTGACCCAGTAAAGTCCATGAGATATGTTGCTCAGTGAGACTGAGTGACACAGCACAGTCCATGGGATAGGGAGCTCAGTGAGATTCACTGATCCTGTACAATCCATGGGATAGGGAGGTCAGTGAGACTCACTAATCTAGCGCAGCCCACGGGATAGGGAGCTCAGTGAGATTCACTGACCCAGTACAGTCCATGGGATAAGGACTTCAGTGAGACTCACTGACCCAGAACAGTCTGTACGATAGGGAGCTCAATGAGATTCACTGACCCAATGCAATCCATGAGATAGGGAGCTTAGTGAGACGCATAAACCAAGCACAGTCCATGAGAATAGGGAGCTCAATGAGACTCACCGACTCAGTACATGGGATAGGGAGCTCAGTGAGACTCACTGACACATTATATGGGATAGGGAGCTCAGTGAGTCTCACAGACCCAGTACAGTCCATGGAATAGGGAGCTTAGCGAAATTCACTGATCCAGTACAGTCTATGTGACAGGAGCTCAATAACAGTCACTGACCCAGTACCTGGGAGAGCGTGATCAGTGAGACTCACTGACCCAGTCCGTGGGATACGGAGCTCAGTGAGACTCACTGACCCAGTACAGTCTATGTGATAGGGAGCTCAATGAGATTCACTGACAGAGTACAGTGCATGGGATAAGAACCTCAGTGAGACTCACTGACCCATAACAGTCCCTGGGATAGGGAGCTCAGTGAGATGCACTAACCAAGCACAGTCCATGAGATAAGGACCTCAGTGAGACTCACTTACCCAGCACATTCACTGCGACAGGGAGCTCAATGAGACTCACTGACCCAGTACAGTCCATGGGACAAGGACCTCACTGAGACTCACTGACACCGTACAGTCCATGGGATAAGGACCTCAGTGAGCCTCAGTGACCCAGTACAGTCCATGGGATAAGGAGCTCAGTGAGATGCACTGACCGAGCACAGTCCGTGGGATAGGGAGCTCAGTGAGACTCGTTGACTCAGAACATGGGATAGGGAGCTCAGTGAGACTGACTGACACAGTATATGGGAAATGGAGATCCGTGAGACTCACTGACCCAGTGTAGTATACGGGAGAGGGTGCAAAGTGAGACTCACTGACACACTGAAGTCCATAGGATAGAGCGTTCAGTGAGATGCATTGACGCAGTCCATGGGAGAGGGAGCTGAGTGGGACTCTTTGTCCCAGTACAGTCCATGGGAAAGGAAGCTCTATGAGACTCAATTACCTAATACGTGGGATACGGAGCGGTGTGAGACTGCGATTCCTGAACAAGGGATTATGCACGAAACGCCGATTCTCCTGCTCCTTGGATGCTGCCTGACCTGCAGCGCTTTTTCAGCAACACATTTTTCAGCTCTGATCTCCAGCATCTGCAGTCCTCAATTTCTCCTCACTGATCCAGTCCATGGGAAAGGGAGCTCTGTGCGAATCTCTGACCCAGTGCAGTCAATGGGATAGGATGTTCAGTGAAACACTTACCCAGTACAATCCATGGAATAGGGTGCTCAGTGAGACTCAGTGACACTGCACAGTCCATGCGATAGGGAGCTCAGTAAGATTCCCTGACCCAGCAGAGTCCACGGGATAGGGAGGTCAGTGAGACTCATTAACCCAGTGCAGTCCACGGGATAGGGAGCTCAATGAGATTCACTGATTCAGTACAGTCTGTGTGACAGGGAGCTCAATGAGACTCACTGACCCAGTACATTGGATAGCATGATCAGTGAGACTCACTGACCCAGTCCGTAAGATACGGAGCTCAGTGAGATTCACTGACCCAGTACCGCCCATGGGATAAGGATCTCAGTGAGACTCACTGACCCAGTACAGTTTGTGCGATAGGGAGCTCAATAAGATTCACTGACACAATACAGTGCATGGGATAAGAACCTCAGTGAGACTCACTGACCCATTACAGTCCATGGTATAGGGAGCTCATTGAGATGCACTAACCAAGCACAGTCCATGAGATAGGGACTTCAGTGTGACTCACTTACCCAGTAGAGTCACTGCGACAGGAAGCTCACTGAGACTCACTGACACCGTACAGTCCATGGGATAAGAACCTCAGTGAGACTCACTGACCCGGTACAGCCCATGGGATAAGGAGCTCAGTGAGATGCACTGATCCAGCACAGTCCATGTCATAGGGAGCTCAGTGAGACTCGCCTGACTCAGAACATGGGATAGGGAGCTCAGTGAGAGTCACTGGCACAGTTTATGGGATATGGAGATCAGTGACACTCACTGACACAGTGCAGCATACGGGACAGGGTGCTTAGTGAGACCCACTGACCCACTGAATTCCATGGGATAGAGCGCTCAGTGAGATGCATTGACACAGTCCATTGGAGAGGGAGCTGAGTGGGACTCTTTGTATAGAACATAGAACATAGAACATAGAAAAATACAGCGCAGTACAGACCCTTTGGCCCTCGATGTTGCGCCGATCCAAGCCCACCTAACCTACACTAGCCCACTATCCTCCATATACCTATCCAATGCCCGTTTAAATGCCCACAAAGAGGGAGAGTCCACCACTGCTACTGGCAGGGCATTCCATGAACTCACGACTCGCTGAGTAAAGAAATGAGACTCATTGCACGATTTATATGCACACACAAACGAACAAGCAACTAACTTAGGTTGTATAGCGACTCCTACTTCTTTACAGATGCACAATGTTCTTCATCCTTAAACTCCAAGATCTATCCCATTCCCATTGATGCAAATGTTAAGGACAGATTGAAAGTAATTGGCTGAAGAAATGAGAGTGATATGAGCAAAAATGGTTTCATGCAGCAATTGGTCAGGAGCTGGAATGAGTGGCCTCAGAGTAGGGCAGAGTGCATTCAATTCAAGCATTCAAGACGAAATGGGATTGGTCTCTGAAAGGACAGTAAGTGAAAGGCTACATGGCAAAAGCTGGGCATGGCAGGGGGTGAATAGCTCCCCAACACAGACACGTCAGACTAAGTAGCCACCTCCTGTGCTCCAACCATTGTGTGATTCAGTGATAAGTTATATGACTAGTCTTAGTGGAAATAAAGTGATTTATTTCACACTGTTTCTTCATCATTGGCTACACTCTTCACAAATACTATGACATTTGACTTCTCTCTTTTTCTCTGAAAATGCAACATCTATTCTGAAGCACTTCGCAACAGCCTGCACTACTATAGCGAGGAAAATGTTCCATATCTCTATGCTATATGATTAGTCATAATACATCAAATCTAGAGAGAAATGGCAGTGAGCAGCTATTGCAAGAATTTCTCTTTTGTGCTCAGAATTATCATGTAATTTGTTTAAAATATTGTAGTTGCCTAAAGCATGTTCACTCCAGTAGTTGGGGAACTGCAGTATAACAAAATCAAAGAGATTACTGTTCCTGTTAGAGCAGAATAACTTTGTAGAGGTACATGACAACACAATGTAATTGCTGCAAACCTATGATTTTGTTTCCAGAATTCACTTAGAACAATTCTCCAACAAAGCTATCTACTACCCATTAATGTTTGCATGTGGCTCATTCTGTTTATCAAAATTGTACATTTCTAGTGAAATTTACTGCTTTCTTCCTGTCAACAACAAAATTAACCATTGTTAGGAGTCTAAATAGCATTCTTTGTAGTACTTACTTTTGAAATGTTAGTTACAGATTATTTAGCAATCACAAGTGGAGGATGGGCTTTTTAAACCTTAGCAACTTATGATTGGCCATTTTAAGTGCCTTTCTTGCATTCAGTGGAATTGATTAAACCAAAATAAAATATAAATTGTCTATTATTTTCATCAGAAAATGTTGATAATTGGACCAGTCCAAAAGTGAATTGAACCTACCTCTGCCATACTCTCAGGCAGCTAATTCCAGCTTCCCAATCACTTGCTGCTCTAAACCATTTAGCTCATGTCACAGTTATTTCTTTAGCCAATTACTTTTG
>NC_057734.1:53631626-53639393 GCF_004010195.1 Chiloscyllium plagiosum
CTTTGCTCCTTCTTTGCTCTTGCCCCCCCCCCCCCACCGCACCCAACTAAATCTCTCTCACGTTCAATCTCTCTCAGGCCGTCTTTCTTGTTCTTCAAGTATCTACTGAGACTTTCTCTATGTCTTTCACTCTTTCTTTCTCTTTCACTCTCATTCTCTTACTCTCTTTCAGTCTCTCATTCTCTCTCCCGCTGCTTCTTTTTACCTCACTGACTCCCTCTGTCGTACAAACAGATGATCTGTCTATCTTTTTCTCCCCTCTCTCTCTCTCTTTCCATCTATCACTCCCTGTCCTTCTCTCACTCTGTCCCGCCCTCACTCTTTCACTCTCTGTATCTATCACTGCCTTTTTTCTCTCACACTGTCTGCCTCTTTCTCTGTCTCTTTCTCTCATTGTTTCTGTCAGTGTCTGTCTCTCTGCACCCCTCTCTCCCACCCTTTTAGTCTCGCTCCCTCCATCTCGCTTTCTATCAGAAGCAGTTAACTGAATTCAGAACATTGTATTTATACATACAAGATCAGAAAGATAATGTTAATTAAAAATGTGGAAAACGTACTGTTTGAAACATAGAATTGTAATTCTGAAAGCTCAGTATTATTTGGATGGTGAGTAAATAAGTGTTTGCAGCTTTACTGTGGGTAAATTTGTTCATACTTGTGTGATCTACCCCAGGAACCGTCAGAGCAAATGCCGGCAGTTCAAGGAACAGCAGTTCAGTGTTAATGCAATGAAGTCCCAACTTTGTGCAATCCGATGTCGCATTGAAGGGGTTATTGTTTGGATATTGTGATCCATGAACATAAGCACACGCTTGTTTTTGCAATTTGGATTCTGTCCATGCTCAGAGATAGTACGGTGTTTGAAGGAGAGTGCAGTTTTCGAAGTTCCCAGGTAGCAGTGAAGAAAGGTCAGCTTGTGTACTTCGTGTAATCACTGGATAAATCAACCACCATTATCCATCACTAACGGTAATTGAAATGAATATGGTAAATCATAAAATTCAGCATGCCTGGCAGCATCTGTGGGAAGAAAACATAGTTAATGCTTTGGGTCTGGTGACCCTTGATCAGAATTGACAGCAGCAGGGAATAAGGTGTATTTACAGTGAAGGCTGGATTGGGGATTGTATGGGGGGATGGGAGAGGTGAGTGGAAAGGTGGAGATGGAGCCCAGACAGAGAGATGTGTGACAATAAGTGCCTTTAAGATGGATTTGTTTTGTTCTGTTCTGTTTCTCTTCAAGAGGGCATTGTAAACCAGGCACTGCGGTGTCTGCTCCATGGAAAGCAGAGGAAGTAGCTTTTCTTTAAAGTAAACAAAAGAAGCATGAATGAGTAGAGTTAGTCTCACACAAAGATCCAGGGGTTTAGTTTGTGTTTGGAGATGTTGAATTTAGGGTCTTGGAGTTGAAGCTGCTCGATACAAGTTTCACTCTCTCCTTGCTGCTAAATTCCTATTGCCTGTTTTACTTCTCCGAGAATGCAGGAGGTAGCAAATGAGAGAAATCTGCTGAATTGCAGGATTTGTTTATAGGATGCTGCTATGTTGGTAACGTTTACGAGTAGGGAGTCAAATTATATATTGTTTTGTTCAATATTTTGAGAGAGCTAAAATTATGCTGACACGTCTTTTTTTGCGTGTATTATAGCTGTGATAGAAGATTAACGTGCATTTTACTTAAAGCATAGCAGTTTGATAAATCAGCTGACATCTGGAATACAGCACCTTGTTCTGGTCCATAAAATATACAAGGGGTGGGTAATCAAGGAGCTAATGGAGAGCCGGCTGGGGCAGAACAGAAGTTGAATATGTGACAATGAACTTCGATGAATAGAAGAGAATGGGGGAACAACTCACCTTCCCATCAGCAGTGGTCCATTAACTGGTATAACTTTATCACATAGTCGCATATCTGTTCATTTCCCGTACCCATTGACACTTTTATCTTCTAGAAATCCATCGATATCTTTCTTCGAAGAACAGCAGTGATTTCAACTCCACATCATTTTGTGGTAGAAATCTCCCGGGGTACCTGGATTAAGAATGCATTTGTGGTCTCACCAACTGTACAATCTTTCAAGATGTACTCAAATTCTCAGGCAATGAAGGTAATCATTTTAAACACTTTGCTAACCTGCTACACTTTTGGCGTGAAGTTGGATTAATCACCTGGACCAGATTGAATACACCCAAGACATCTAAAGGAGATATCTGAAGAGATAATGGAGGCGTTAGTGGTGATCTGTCAGGAATCGCTTGACGTAGGGATGGCCCTGGAGGACTAGAAATTTGCTAAAGTGACACCCCTGTTTATATAGGGATTAAGGCAAAAGATGGAAAATTCCAGGTCGATTCGCCTAACCTCCGTTGTGGGTAAGATCCTGGAATCCATAGCGAAGGATGAGATTTCTTAATACTTGGAAGTGCATGAGAAAATAAGGCAGAGTCAGCATTGTTTCACCAAGGGGAGGCCATGTCTGACAATCTGCTAGAATTCTTTGAGGAAGTAACGAGCATGTTAAACAAAGGAAAACAAATCGATGTTATCAAACGGCACTTCATGAAGGCCTTTGAAAAGGTGTTGCACAGAAGGTTATTGAGTTAAAAAACGGCCCCACAATGTCAGAGGCAAGATGCAAGCATAGATAGAAGATTGGCTGTCTGGCAAATGTGGGATTAAAATGGGTCCTTCTCAGTATTGGGACTGGTGATAAGTGGTATTCCACAAAGCTGTGTTGGGACCACAACGTTTCACTTTATACATTAACCATCTAGATGAAGAAACTGAGGGGATTCTGACTAAGGTTGCAGATGACACAAAGATAGATAGAGGGATGTGTTGCAATGACAAGGCAGGGAGGCTGCAGAAGGATTTGGGTGGGTTAGGAGAGTGGGCAAAGAACTAGCAGATGGAGTACAACGGTGGAAAGTGTGAGCTCATGCACATTGCTAGTAAGAATAAAGGCATGGAATATTGAGCATATTCAGACTAAGATAGATAAGTTATTGAGTATCAAGGCGATCAAGGGTTACGAGGAGAAAGGGTAGAATGGAATTGATAAACTTTTAGCCATAGTCGATGTGCTGAATAGCCTAATATCTGCTCCTATGCCTTATGGTCTTACATCCTCGTTTCCGATTTCAATAACCACTGGACAAGGACATCCATAGACTCATCGGGTCATACAGCGCAGAAACATTCCAACTCGTCCATTCCCAGCAATTGTTCCAAACAAAATTATTTCCATTTGCATAGGTTTGGTACATGCTCCTTTAAATCTTTCTTATTCTTATACCTGTCCAAACATCTTTGAAATGTAAAAAATATACCTGTACCTACCACTTCCTCTGGCAGTTCGGTCCACATGCAAGTCACCCTCCATGTGAAAACTTGCCCCTCATATCCCTTTGAAATCTGTCTCTTCTCACGTAAACGCTATGTCCTCTGGTTTTGTACTCCCATACCCGAGAGAAAATAATTTTACTATTTCACCTCATTTCTGTTCCTCATTCTTTTACAAACCTCAATAATGTCATTCTTCACTCTTCTGTGCTCCAACGAATAAATGTCCTAGCCCATTCCGTTTTCCCCTGATGGCTGACAATATTGCCATATTCTCTCACCATTTGAATAACACATTCTGTTTCTTTTTTCCTATCAGCGTGGACCGCTTCCCATTTGCACCTTCCAATTTACTGACCTTGTGTATCTCATTCCAAAGCCTCCTTATCTCCTCTACGTCAGTCACAATGATGCACATTTCTGGATTATCGTCAAACCTAGATAGTTACGCTTGATTTACCCATCAAAATTGTTGACACACATTGTGAATAACTGGACGCATATCAGGGTCAGTTAGGGATCTGCTCACAATGCTGGGAATCTGTGAAATATCTTATGGGAAATATGATTCTTTGAAGGGAGATATGAAGTGCAACTTGTTGTGGAATTTGTCAATTTTTGGTTGCAGTTGGAGACTGATTACACATCACCTCCAGCTGCTTCCAAAGCGAATCGTGGGCCTATTGCACTTATTCTGAAAGTTTGGCTGTAATCTGTAACTCCTGAAAATAATTCCAATCTTCATCTGCAAACCATACCCATGGGAGATAGTCAGAATTCCTTCTTTAAAAGGGTTCTGGGCGTTTTAAATGTCTTTGCCACAGAGAACAATAGGGCGGAGCCCTTGTGTATGCTTAAGACTGGGATAGTTAGACTCTTGATAAGTAGGAGAATCGAGGGAGACGGGGACAGGGAAGGGGTCAGAATAAGAGGCGTATTTGATCAGTTTACATCACTCATTTTTCACATAATATCCCTCAGACACTCCATTATTTATTTCTGTTTGTTCTTTGTCTTTCCTCATTGTAATCACGTGATCTTTTCCGCTGTGGTTATGTCCACTTATAACTTCATTTCTCACTGTCACATTACCCGTTGCCCTTGCTCCCCCCTTAAACATCTCAGTCAAGTTTGTAGTCCCAGAATTTACTACAGTACTGGGAAAAGGCATCAATATTCACCTTCCCCTGCGAGTATGTGAATTGTAGATTTTCACATTTTCTCTGATATGGGAGGCAAAGTTCCAAGTCTCTCATCTCAACCTGGGCCCACTGACAGTGCACTGAGAAAGTTTCACCCAAAGTTCGTCCCTTGCTTCACATCCTGACTTTACCTCTCTTAGTTTTCACCAAGTGGCTGGGCACCGTGTGACCCAATGTGGGAGAGGACATTTCGCCTTCCTAGTGGCTTTACCCGCTTCCCAATGCGGAAAGTATGACAAAGACGTAGACTTAAACCTCACCAGATCAAGATTACCTTTGCTTACCTAGAAAGTCAACGTTTCCCTAGCTACTCAGGCGGAAGTTACCTCTCTGTTTTCTCAAACAGTGCTAGTTGTTGCTCAGAAAGTACATTGTTGATCCCTGCCCAGATCAATGGCAACGTGGCTGAGCTTTTCCAAACTGTGCTGAATAACAAAACCCAGCACAACAATAAGCCAGTGGACTGCATCATTCTCTAGCTGAAAATGTGTTGGTGGAAAAGCGCAGCAGGTCAGGCAGCATCCAAGGAACAGGAGAATCGACGTTTCGGGCATAAGCCCTTCTTCCACTAAGATTCTCGCCCACCCTCTGACGACCCCTTCTCCCACCTCCAACACACCCCAGCCACCTGGACACCCCGTGCTGGCCTCTTACCCGCCCTCGAGCTCTTCATAGCCAACTGCCGCCGCGACATTAACCGCCTAAACCTCTCCACCCCTCTCACCCACTCCAACCTCTCACCCTTGGAACGTGCAGCCCTCCACTCCCTCTGTTCCAACCCCAACCTCACCATCAAACCGGCAGACAAGGAAGGAGCGGTAGTAGTTTGGCGCACCGACTTTACAACGCTGATGCTAAACGCCAGCTCGCGGACACCTCCTCCTACTGCCCCCTTGAACATGACCCCATCTCCCACCACCAAACCATCATCTCCCAGACCATCCAGACTCTCATCACCTCAGGGGATCTCCCATCCACCGCCTCCAACCTCAACTGCACACCTCCTGCATCATTCTCTACACCACCTACACCCCATGTGTAGATCACTGTTGCAATAACAGGGGGAATTGTGAGATCATACCTGCCTTGCAAAATTCCCTGTTTCAGGCTCACATGGACTGAACCAGACATACACTAGGATTTTGTCTTCAGTGAAATATTTGCACATGATGCAGATCGGAGACGACACCAGGAAATCCGGGAGAAGTTGGCTGCAGTGGAAACTATCGGGTTTCATGTCAAAAGGTATGATGGAGAGGGCCAACTCAGGCAAACAGAATTCTCCTCAACAGAATACTGCATCAGCCAGGTACAAACATATTCAGGGATCTGGGAACTTCTGTAAAAGAGTCCATGCCTATTCGAATACATCTGACAAATTTCAATTCAGTATAATGAGTGTTATACATTTCCATTAATTCATAAATTCCAGAACTTCTTTTAAGTAACATTCTTGAGATAAATTAATGTTTTGTTTTTAAAAAAGTGACATCTCAGCTCAGACAGTGCATTAAAGTCGATCTGTATCCCAATCTTGAGTCAGACAGGTTTTATTTCCAAAGGGGAATTTACAAAATATTACATGCATTGACTGCCTGCAGATTGTGCATATTTTGAGAAAAATAAAATGTATCTGTAAATATAATGCTGCAAATACAAATTCGACCCATAGACTTATGTGTGTATGTTTTTTTTAAATAAAATTTGAAGTTATCTTGACAATGTAACTTAAAACAAGTCATGGGATTGACATACTAATGAATCGAAACGCTCAACCCGTTCTAAAAGGTGAAAGACTTAACAACAATCTATGTTCGTTCAATATATCATTTCAGTTGCGTAATCTTTTGCTATAAATCATGTGTCTTATGGACCTGCATTACAACCACGTGATGAAGGAGCAGCGCTCCGAAGGTTATTGCTCCCAAAGAAATCTATCGGACTATAACCTGGTATTGTGTGATTTTTAACTTTGTCCACCTCAGCAACATCAACACCAGCTCCTCCACATCACGGTTACCATGAACACCACTAGCAGCCGGCTCAAAATGGACATGATCGACAATAAGATCGTGCATATCGACACAGACATCAAGCTTCAGCAGAAATGCAAGGAAGCAGGAGAGATCCCAAAAGGATTCCAAATCAGGAAACATATAAATGCCAGATTTATCACCTGAACCCACAAGGTAGAGCAGAACATCACCCGATCACAATGCAACGCCATCCATGCTCTCAATTACAATCACAATATTGTCATCAAACTAGTACATAAAGGAGGAGCCATCATCATTCAGAGTAGAACAAATTACTGCAAGGAAGTGTATCAGCAACTGAACAACCAGGAACACTACAAGCAAATACTGTCTGATCCGAATAAACAACACAATGATCAGAATTTTGGATTCTGTCCTTCTGGGTCCCCTACTCGCCCTCATTCCACGTGCTTCTCGCGTAGGCGACTTGTACTGCCATCTCAAGATACACAAAGTTATCAGACCAGTATGTCCCACCGTATCACGCAATGTGACCCTGTGGAAAAATCTCCCTGGCTATGTCAAACTCATTTTGAAACCAATTGTCGGCGGCTGTGGTCCAGAAAAGGGAGTCCTATGATAGAGTCAAGTGAAGACTGAGAGAGTTTGGGATCCAGTATTCTCTAAGATAACCAGTAGTGCTTCAGATCAATCATAATGGACCCATACATTTGTTTGACTCAACAGAGAAAGCGAAAACTTTTGCCGACTTAAGTCGAACAGCTGAATGGGGGTAGAGGACAGAACTGTTCGGGTTTGCTCTTCTGTAAAAAATGACTTGATGGAATCTCCTTTTTGCTAATAAGTTGCGAGAAATGATGTCCAGGATGGATGGAGCATTTATTTTTAATTACTAAGTTGTATTAAGGGATGGGTGAGATATTTATTTTTTAGTTTACTTGTCTATAGTACTAAACCTCCCCCTCACCTCCCTCCAAGGCCCCAACGGAAACTTCCATATCCGCCACAAATTCACCTGCACCTCCTCACACATCATCTATTGCATCCCCTGCACCCGATGTGGCCTCCTCTATATTGGGGAGACAGGCCGCCTACTTGCGGAGCATTTCAGAGAGCACCTCTGGGACACCCGGACCAACCAACCCAACCACCCATAGCCCAACACTTTAACTCCCCCTCCCACTCCACCAAGGACATGCAGGTCCTTGGACTCCTCCATCGCCAG
>NC_057734.1:53639760-53658771 GCF_004010195.1 Chiloscyllium plagiosum
CCTCAATTCCCCTCCCCCCACCTTGTCTCAGTCAAATCCCTCGAACTCAGCACCGCCTTCCTAACCTGCAATCATCTTTCTGACCTCTCCGCCCCCACCCCACTCCGGCCTATCACCCTCACCTTGACCTCCTTCCACCTATCGCATTTCCAAAGCCCCTCTCCCACGTCCCTCCTCCCTACCTTTTATCTTAGCCTGCTGGACACACTTTCCTCATTCTTGAAGAAGGGTTTATGCCCGAAACGTCGATTCTCCTGTTCCCTGGATGCTGCCTGACCTGCTGTGCTGTTCCAGCAACACATTTCAGCTTCGATTTTTTTTCTCTACCGGGTGATTGGTGTTTGTGGCGCAATCCTAGGTGATCGGAGTTGACAGTACGGTTGGGATGGTTAGGCGGGTTGTAAGATGTGTAGGTACCCCTTCGAATGGTAGGCAAATTTCTCCAATTAGTGCCTTTGGCGATTTTTTGTTTATCTGTTTTTGTTGATAATTTTTATAGGTATTGTAGATTTGTCTGATGTCATTATTTAATCTGTATAATTTTTGATTTTTGTGGATTCTTTTGTATTAAAGCTCAGTGATCTGTAGTTTGGGTTCCTCCTCTTTGGAGTCTACTTGGTGCTGTGGAAGTTTATGGTTAAGGATGAGTTGAAGTGGTGCACCTGGAATATTAAGTTTAGTCATTCACCTGTCAAAAGGAAGAAGCGACTTTCCAGACTCAAAAGGGAGATTGTGGATGTTGCCTTATTACAAGAAACACACTTGGATATTGCAGAGCATTTGAAGCTGTAACAGAATGTGTGCGACCGAATTTATTTTTCATCTTTCAATATGAGGAGTAGATGGGTGGCCATTTTAGTGAGAAGAAAACTCACATTTAAGTTATTAGAGTTCATTAAAGACACACGCTGGAAATTTGTAATCCTTAAAGCTTTGTACATAGAGTATAGAACATAGGAAAGTACTTTGGCCCACGACGTTGTCCCGAGGTTTAATCCGAATGTAAAATATAATAACTTAACCTACGCACCCCTCAACTCACTGCTCTCCATGTGCATGTCAAGCAGTCGTTTAGATGTCCCTAATGACTCTGCTTCCACCACAACTGGCAACACATTCCATACATTCGCAATTCTCTGCGTAAAGAACCTAACTCTGACGTCTCCTTCACACTTACCTCCTAATATCTTCAAACTATGACTCCTCGTACCGGTCAATCCTGCCTTAGGAAACGTCTCTGGATATTGACACTATCTATTTCACTCATTGTCTTGTATGACTCGATCATGTCTCCTCTCTTCCTACTTCTCTCCAGAGAGAAAAGTCAGATTATATTCGAACTTTCTACAGAAGGCAAGCCCTCCAGTCCAGGCAGCATTCTGGTAAACCTTCTTGGCAACATCTCCAAAGCCTCTGTATCTTTCCTATAGTAGGGGGACCAGAACTGGACACCATATTCCAAGTGTTGTATCACCAGGGACTTGTAGAGCTGCAGGAAAACCTCTCGGCTCTTAAACTCGATCTCTCTGTTAATAAAAGCCAAAGCACCATATGCTTTCTTAACAATCCTATCCACTTGAGTGACAACTTTGAGGGATCTATGTACTTGCAAACCCATATCCCTCTGTTCCTCCACACTGCCAAGAATTCTGTGCTTAATCTAATATTCAGCATTTGAATTCGATATTACAAAATGCATCACTTCACATTTATTCAGGTTAAACTCCACCTGCCATTTCTCAGGCCAGCTCTGTATCCTGTCTATGTCGCACTGCAGCCTGCAGTAGTCCTCGATACTATCGACAGCACCTCCAACCTTTTTGTCAACTAAAAATTTACTAATTGACCCCTCAACCTCCGCCTCCAGGATATTCATAAAAAACTACAAAGAGCAGAGGTACAAGAACCGAGCCCTGGGGGACCCCACTCAACACTGACCTCAAGGCAGAATAATTTCCATCTACATCCACTCTCTACCTTCTGTCAGCCATGCAATTCCGAATCCAGATAGCCAAATCTCCCTGTATCCCATACGTCCTGACTTTATGAATGAGCCTGCTATGGGGTACCTTTTTCAATGCCTTGCTGATGTCCATATACATCTCATCCACTGCTCGACCTTCATCGACCTGTCTTGTCACCTCTTCAAAGAACTCAGCAAGATTTGTTAGGTATGACCTGCCCTTCACGAAGCCATGCTGGCTGCCTTTAATCACAGTGTGCTTTGCCAAATAGTCATACATCCTCAGAATTCTTTCCAAAGCTTTGCTGACCACAGCCGTAAGACTGACTGATCTATCATTGCCAGGGATTTCCCTATTAGCTTTCTTGAAAAGAGGAGCAACATTCACCTCCTTCCAATCCTCTGGTACCACTCCCATGGAGAGTGAGGAGGCAAATATCTTCGCCAGCGGCTTAGCAACCTCCTTTCTCGCTTGCCGGAGCAGCCTAGGACAAATCTGGCCTGGCCCTGAGGTCTTATCGATCTTAAGGTTTTCCAAAATTTCCAGCACATCAACTTCATCAATCTTGATCTGGTCAAGACTGCATCCCGGCTCCTCAAAGTTTTTATTCAAAACAAGTTTCCTTTCCTTGATGAAAACCAAAGAAAAACTCATTTAAGACTTCCCCTGTCTGCTCGGAACATGGGAAAAAATAGGGGAACTTAAATGTTTACTGTCCCTCGGCCCACCCCCTTACATTCTGGACAGATGCACTTTCTATTTCTAGACTGGTTAACCTTGCATTTCAACATACCATTGTAGGAGGGGATTTCAATTGTCTTCTGGACCCTACGGTAGACAGTTTGCCCAAAGACCCGCTGATACCTTCTTTGCAATCTAAACAATAAAAGGGATTTGTGTACTGAATTGGGGTTGGCTGATGTCTGAAGGCGCCTTCACCCTACCGGCAGGGATTGCACATTCTTCTCAAACCCACGTAAATGGTATGGTAGGATCCATGTTTTACTTAAGCCCGCAGAACATTTGGGCTTGGTGGCATCATGTACAATTGGCAATATCACTATTTCTGATCACGGCCCAGTGTATTAAGTGGTTAAGAGTCAGGATATAGTGGTCGGCTCTAGGCACTGGCAATTGGACCCCGTCATCCTTAAGGATAGCAAGTTTATTGAATTTTATTCTCCTGAGGTCGGGGTTGTTTTAGATATTAATTCAAACTCAGCTGCTAGCCCATCCATTATCTGGGAAACAGCTAAATCCTATGCTAGGAGGTTGGTTATTTCCTATTCAACCAATAAGAAACGACAGACGGGTGAGCAGCAACGCCTGCTGAAAGTAGCTGAAAAGGCATATTTTGACAGGCCTTCGCTGGTGAAACTGCAGAGGATCACAGCACTTCGGCCTATGTTGATCTCCATGCTCACACAGACAGCCAAGTGGGAACTTGTATTTGCAAGTCAAATGCTATATGAGCATGGCGTTAAGCCAGGAATAAACCCTCGCATGACTTGCTCGGAAAAGGAGTGCAAGTCCACCCCCCACGCCCCCGGGCCATTAACTCGATCAAAGGGGACACTGGAAATTTGACCTACGATTCTAAAAGTATTAGTGCAACATGCCGAAGTTTTACTCTGAGTTATACCAATCTGAAATCTGTGAGAGTGGGCGGGTTAGGATGGAGTCCTTTTTAAGAATTAAACCTTCCAGGAGTAAGCCAAGAACAACAATCTCTCCTTATTTCCCCATTGTCAGAGCAAGAGGTGCCGGAGGCCATGAGGCAGCTCCGGAATGGGAAGATGCCGGGGACTGACGGGCTCCCCAGTGAGCTCCATAAGTAATTTATAAGTATATTGTCAGGGCTGATGCTTAGCATGTTTAATGACTCACATCGTCGTGGCCTCCTCCCACCATCTCTCTCATTCTTAAAAAAGGGAAGGTTGCAGAGAACTGTGCTTCCTGTAGACCCAGTTCACTCCTGAATGCCAACTTCAAAATCCTAACCAGGACTGGCATTAAAACGAGAAACTGTACTGTCCTCCATCATTCAGGTGGACCAGATGGGGTTCATAAAAGGTCGCAGATCGACGCATAATGTCAGGAGATTACTTGGACCATAAGATCCAAGTCAACAGAAATCGGTACACGGATTGGTGATCTCCTTAGATGCAGAAAAGGCATTTGATAGTGTTGAGTGGTCATATCTTTTCTATACTTTGAATCGCTTTGGCCTGGGAGAGACCTTCATCAGGTGGGTGAAGGTTTTTTATAGTGATCCTCTTGCCACGGTCCTCCCCAATGGTGGACGATCAAGCAAATTTAATATTTGTAGGGGCAGTCGACAGTATACAGACAATGAGCAAAACTAACGCCATTTACAAAATACCGTGCACGGACTGTAACAATCACTATGTTGGACAAACAGGCAGAAAACTAGTCACCAGGATGAACACCAACTAGCCACAAAAAGACATGACCCTCTCTTACTAGTGTCCTCACATACGGATGAGGAAGGACACGCTTTGACTGGGAAAACACATTCAACCTAGGACAAGCCAATCAACGACAAGCATGAGAATTCCTGGAAGCATTGCATTCCAACCGGAACTCTATCAACAAACACATCGAATTAGACCCTATCTACCACCCTCTGAGAAAAGGAACAAGAAATGACTTCACCACAGGAAAATAACATCACCACAGGAAACGATATCACCAACGCAAAGAAAACCAATCATTTATATAGAAAGCAGGAACTTTCAGCATTTCTTCGCCTGAGGCCCACTGAAGATGCTATCCAGTAAAGTAATACAACTCCTGGAAATGAACCATGCAGTTCAGCGAGCAAACTTACACCCATAGCCCAATAATCATCACTACTGTCAAGGCGTGGACGTCAATGTGTCTGAGTGATGGTAATATTGCCAAAACATCATTTTTGATACCCTTAGTTGGTATGTCTGGCTTTCAGCCAGGGATGATGGACTCTGGGTTTAAACAATGGACAGCTAGGGGCGTGTCTTGCCTGGATGATTTATTTGAAGGGGACGTACTGATGTCTTCTGAATAATTGGCTCGGAAATATGAATTTCCCAGTCGGAAGTTATTTCGTTTTATTAAAATTAGAAACTCCATTCGAAAAGAGACCACACTTCGAACTGATCATTATGGGTCCGACATGGAGAAGAGGGTCTTGAGTGCTGAGGGCATATTATCTGTTATCAACGCTTATCATTTATTGGGAGCAGGTCCCCCAGAACGAGACCGAATGGCTCTATAAGATATGGGAGAGGGAATTGGATAGACAGCAGTCCCACGCTTTGCAATTATAGATTCCACAGGGTACATCTGACCACAGACCACCTCACTAAATTTAAAGAGGTAGCATCTACAATGTGTATGAAATTCAAAGTGAGCATGGGCATGCTCACTCATTGTCTCTGGTCCTGCCACACACTGTGGGCATTCTGTATTGCTGTGAGAGGCGAAATAAAGAAGGTCTTGGGAATGGAGACGGAGATGGACCCTATATCTCATCTTCTTGGCTTTGTTAATTCACTTTCATTAGATGCATACATCAAAGGCTTTTCAGTATCTTCACTTTTTGTGCAAGAAAGAACATTCTGTGCGGGTCGGTGTTGTAAAATCCCCTGGGGCTGGCGAGCTAGCATCAGCTAGTCATGGAGCACAACCGCTTTGGCTTTCTGCCGAATATGTTGCACCATAAAAGTAAGAATTACCATAAGATGTGGCGGCCCTTTTTGGACTACCTGGGTACAGATTGGTCCGCCATAGTAATAAGAAACTTTACATAGCCATGGTAATAATAACTAATGAAGTTGGCATCCAGCGGTGAAGAATTATGAATATATTCATATGTATAACCTTGTGCACTCGATAATCGAGGGCTGTTGCTTTGTTTTGCTGACTTGTGTTACAATTTTTTTCATTATTATTATTGTAAAGATTTTCCTTTTTTAGCTTAGTTATTAGTTATTATCTATTTCTATAATTAACGGATTTCTTTATATTGGTTTGATTTGCTTGGTCTTGTATTTTTTGTAATATTCAAATGAAAAAGATATCTTTTTAATAAAAACATCTTTTTTAAAAAAAAAGTGACACAGCAGTTATTCTTGTTACTTAAGATATGGAATTATGTTTACGTTGCTCTAGACTAGGGCAGCCACCACCATCCAATCAGCAACATTTCAAGAAGGTAGCCCTGAACTTAACTTTACCAGTTCTTTGAAGCAGGCATAAGGTGGATATTCCAGGAATCATGCAGCTGGCCCAACAACTCAGTTTTAAACGAAACAGAATTTACTTGCAAGCCATTGAATGAAACACAAGCAAAGGAGAACCGAACTCAGAATAACAACCAGTCTGAAAATCCCATCAAGTCGATCACAACTTAATGATGCTGTTCCAAATACCTGAAAAGAAATATCTCCTTTTCAAAAAAAGGTAACATCAAACACACGTTCTGCCAGGGGAGATGTCAGAGAGAGGGCGGATCAGCATGGAACTATTCTTTTGGTTCACCAGTAGCTTCTCTGGATTCCCATCTTAAACTTGACCAGCAGCTGCAAACACAACAAGCTGCTAAAACCTTGATCCGACCAAATTAATCGCTCGCCTTTCATTGTACATTTATTTTATAAAAACACTTCAAAACTTTTTCAAACGGATATTTCAAGAAATAACAGAAAGTCGATCATTACAATCCCCTGAAAAAACAAACCAATGACGACATAACCTTGATAATGGAGAAGCAGCAACTTACTCCTCTTTACATTTGAATGAGAACGGAATGCCTTAATTTCTCATTCAAATCTCGACAATGTCTCCGCAATCACGTTTCTCGTCCTGCCACATGCACAAGTTTCAAATTGAATGCTTGTGACGACAAGCTCCATCTAAGCTGTTCGTATTATTTTTACCTGTAAGTTTCTCCACACACTTCAGTGTGTTAAGATCAGTGTATATGATTGCCTCAGACACATTAATGGTAATATAAACATTGAAATGTTGTAACGTTAGCAACTACCTCAAAGTCTCATTCTCAACTGTCAAATATTTCTCATCATAAATATCCAGGTGCCTGGAGAAATACCTGATGGGTCTTCATATCTTCTCGTCATCTTCATGTTAGTGCACCGCACTGACACATTCATCCTCTGCATCGATGGCAACATTGAATGTCTTGGAGAAATTAGGCATTGGTAACACTGAGCCAGTTTTTAGCACAACTTTCAGGCTGCCAAATGCCGTCTGACAGGCTGCCATCTACTGAATCTTTTTGCTTTTTCCCCTTCAACTCAGTGAGTGGGGAAAACACACTGCTAAAACTTGTTGAGAATTCCGATAAGAATCCAGGAATCATTATACTGTTTTTCTATCACTGTCTATGTCCAAAAACATGGCCCAGGAAGATGACTTGGGCTTTGGCAAGTTCACCTTAAACCAAACTTATCGTCAAGCCTGTTTCTAGAAGACAATCAAACAAATTTGAAAAAAAAATTCAAATCTTCCTTCTTCGTATGATTTAAATTCACTAGGCTATCAATACAGATTACACAATTTGTCAATCTAGAAATAACCTTATTGGGTCGCCTTTGAAATGTGGATGGCACACTTTTCATAGCAAACACCATGGCTTTAAATTGATGCAGTTCCTTCGGCACTACGAAAGCTTGAAATTGTATTCACTCTTTCTGACACAAGTATCCTTCTGAGAAAGTCCAGATTAGAACTTTAAGTTGCTTGTCCCATTGTTTCAACACAGTCTTCCAAATGTGGAATCAGATAGGCATCAATTTTTGTAACTACGTTTTTGGCGATATTCTACAAATTTCCCTTGTCTAACATCTGGTTTTAATGCCATTATTATGGGTGAGCTCCAGTCACTGTAGCTCAATTTGATTATGTCATCTTCGAACGTGCGTTCAATCTCCTCTTCAATCTCCGCCAATTTTGGAAGGTTATGCCTATAAGGGTGCTACTTAATCGGAACATCATGTCCAACACCTGCATCATGCATAATTAGGTTAGTATTTCGCTGATTATTTCCACATATCTCCCCATGTGATAGTAATAACTCTTTCAGGTCATTTCGATTTTCCTCTGGATTTTAACTCAATAATTTATCCCAATTTTTGACAATGTCGTCATTGTCCAACTTAATTTGAGGAATGTCCAAATCAGAATCCTCTGAACTAGGCTCTTCACTCTGCATTGCCAATGATAGCCTGGTTTCATTTTGGTTTCTTTCCTTATAAAAAATATCATTGGGCATATTCATATGGCACACTCTATGAGATTTATTTCTGTCTCGAGTCCTTTTCAAATAGTTTACCTCACTCATCTTTTTTTCAACTTGATAAGGTCCACTAAAACTTGATTTTAAAGATTCACCTATCACTGGAAGTAACACTAACAACTTATCCACCTGAACCCTAAATTGAAACGTTTTGATTTCGTGTCTGCTTTTTGTTTCATTACATACTATGATAAGTTTAAATTTTGTTTAGCCAGCTTCCCCACTCTGTTTGATCATTCCCTAAAAGCTGACGCATCGTCCAAATATGTAGTCTCTGAATTCGAATTTAGTAATTTCTTCTTTATCATTTTTAGTGGTTCTCTCACTTCCTGCCGAAAACCTAATCCAAATGGAGTGCATTTGGTTGATTTATTTGGTGCATTTGTGATGGTAAAAATTGTAAATGGAATTGCATTACCTAATCATCTAGGAAATCTTGACTACATGCCTTTGACAGGGTTTTTAACATCGGATGCCACCTTTCTAGCGCTTCTGGTGATTGTGGACAGTACGCAGTAGATTTGAATTGTTGTATTCTTAAGCTGTCCATAACTTCTTTGACTAATTTTGATATGAACTTTCACCCTTGATTTGATTGTATCTCTGTGGGTAACGTTATCCAGTGAAAGATTTGAGTGACTCCTCGACAATCCTTTCAGCTGTGATATTACTTAATGGAATGATCTCTGGAATTGCAGTGGGCACATCCACTATTCTTAACAAATACTGATTCCAATTGTTTGTTTTAGGTAGAGGTCCTACACAATCAATTAAGACTCCTTTAAAATGTTCTTCACCGACATCCTTGTGCAGTTGAGGCCAGTAAAATATGTTTTTTTTATATTCGGTTAATTTTTCTCACTCTTAAATGACCTCGAGAGAGAGGGCCTCCCAACTCAAGTATCAGCACCTGGTCTCAAAATGAGCATACTGGTGAATGGCAAGAGGTTGGAAGTGTGCCAACTCATTTGGAAAGAATACGTGGACAATGAGTACTTGCTCCCTTTCGCTTTACCACCTGACACTTGCAGCCATTGTCAGATAATTTGGGTCTGGGCTAAACAAATTGTTGTCACCGAATGTGAAATGCTGTCTTTGCAGGAGGAAGGGTATCAACTGATCAGAGGACCACTACTGTCTCAGGAATGAAGAATCCTCGAAATATTACATGATCAATGACTCGAACAATTACGTCTGAGTGTATCGATTCAGGTTGCAATTAACTGACAAAACTCGGGGACCGAATATTGAAAGGGAGTTCTCGATATTTTCCAGTTTGTAATCAGTCAGTGAGAAGGATTCCAGATCCTGCACGTTCTTAGAATTGTGGAGTTAGAAGAACATTTACTGTTACGATTTGAAAATCATTTGGTTTATTGTCTGAATCTTCACATCTGCAATTATCTTCGTTCAGTAACGAAATCTTGTTCTGTTTCTCTGCTGGTCAATGCTGACATCCGTTTCCTTCACGCCCAGTTAATCAATCACAATATTCTTCCCCAGCTCATTATCGCATCGTACGATGGCCGAATAACTGCTATCCTGAAAGATCTTCAGAACATGGAAATTTACTTCTCTGGAGGTGACGATGTAACCCTGTAATGAATCAAATGAAATGAAATCAAATCAAAACCAAATCACTTCCTGATCACACAATAGAGGAAGGAGAGAGGAGGGAAATAAGGCAGAGCTGGGAAATGTGACAGGTGCCACACAGTCGCCAAAATCTGGAAAGATCAGAGGAAGTTCGAATCTGATAAGATTCTTCTGGACATGGCCATTAAAAGTCTGGATGGTTACCTCGTGCAATTAAAAATTTCAGCCACCACGATTAATGACAGTGAGCAGGATGGTTATTAAACAATTTGAATATTCAGGGCATGTTGCATGGAACACATAAGCATTTAGTTCGGCTGTGGAAAACCTTATGACATAGCAGTAGTTTAAAGCTGGAAAACATGTCTTTAAATCCCACCTTGCCTGGAGGTGCATCACTGCCCGTTTGATTCCATTCGTTGTAATCGTGGAGTAGTCATAACATCTCTGGAAGTCTAAGTTGAAGTTTCTCCTCTCCCAGAAGTGTCTTAGAACATTTTGAGTCATGTTGATTGAATTATAATGTTAGAAGATTAATGGGGAAATTCCACAAAAGTGTTACACCAGATGTTTGAATAATCTGGTGATGCTGGCATTGTGAAATTGATGACAAGATGACTAATGCACAGATCCAGATAATGCCCTGTGGGCCTCGGCTTTAATTTCACAACTGCAAATGGTGGAATTTGAACTCAATGTGAAATGCTTAATGCTGGCCATAAAACTATAGGCATAAAAAATGCTTTATGTGTGACTTGGGCTAGCCCACCTCCAAGATAAATCATCTCCATTTATTGGCACCATATTGGCTCCCGGCAACACTGACGTCTAATTAAAGCACTCAGACACTATCTCCAAGATGCACTTCAGAAAATCACTATATTCATTAGTAATCACCTTCTGTTCCCACCATCATCAACAAGCACCGTGTAGCATGGGCATGAGAACACCTCCTTCTTCAATTCCTCTCGGAGCCACTCTGTACATGATTGGGAATTTCTCAACGTTCTTTCGCTGGCTTAAAATCCTGGAATAGCTGTGTGAGTCCACTAAAAGCATACGGACGGCAGCAATTCATTTCTTTCTCCAGCGCGAATACAGATTACCAATAAATGCTGCTCAAGCCGGAAAATTGCACATTGCCGGTTCATTTTTTAAGGTAATGATAAGGCAAATAGAGAATAAGTATTCTCTGAGTAGATCATCAATTAATTTGTAAACATGCCATTACCTATTTCACCAATGCAGTCAGTGCAGGCAGACTGAACAGAGAACAAATGTCCTTCTGTAAAAGGTATAATGGTTTCCTCAATACCTTTTAGTGACAAACAGATGGAGCTGGCTAGTGTTCTCCTCTTTCTGTGGAGCAGGTTTCAGGAACGGCTTACCATTCTTCCATTACTTTGTGACAGGATCAAGTGTAAAGTGGTTATTGTCAAGATTTATTTTGTCACTGTTAAGGAGTTAAACACTTTCCTTCTGTCTCTGTGTTGCAGTCCAAATAGAGTTCAGTGATGTCAGCACTTCGCTGTTTCTCAAGATCGTGTGGAATAATTATCTTGTCTAATTGACAACAGATCAGAGGGACTGAGCAATCTCCTTCCATTCCTATGGGACATGCTGAAGTGTACTGATGGTCTTGCCTGTTCTGTCAGCTCGGTTTCTGAAACAATGAAAATCAAGCTGCTTTCTTGGCTGTCTCATGAAACGGTTCAAACATTTAAATCAGAAGCGTTCAGTGTTCAGCACCAACCTGCATGCATGTGTGCTAATATTATCAATTATTTTTTTTCAGGTATGGACATCTACGCAATCAATAAAGAGCCTTGAAAAAAAGGTTCCTCAAATGCAAGAATGTGTATTAGCAATGCTGGTTTTATTATTTCCTGAGGTTTGCCAATTACCTGACACGTATAACATTTCCAGAAAAAAATTAACCACATCATTATGCAGTAAAAAAATGCTTTCACATTTTAACCTGAGCTTTTCTCCTACTGGTCATTCAGGTGCTACCTGCAACACTGTATTTTTCAACCCACTGGTAATACGCTTTGATGAACTTCTGAGCATTTCTCATCCGCCTGAATGTATAATGGTATTCATTTCCTCATCAAGAGATGTTAAGCTTGTAACATTCGGGAATACACGCAGATTCTTCTTCTGCATTTTTTTTAATTAAACTGCTGCACTTTTCCATCTTTCTGTTGTAACACAGATAAATATATAAAAGATAAAATATCCACTTTGTCTTCCTTCTGTTCATGATTCGGCTCAAACATTCGATCAAACATGGCTTCTGAAATCTCTACTTTAACATTCTTCTCTTTATTTATTGAATTCTCCTCTTTTTTAAACTGGTAACTTTGTGACCTTGCTATCACACAGTCAAGAAAAAAATCATAGCATTATACCTTTTAGAGCTCAGTTGCCTGATTCTCCACTGGTGTTTCAACCACTTAGACAGCACTCCTATCTGTCGTCCAGCTATATCGTTATAAAGTGCAAATTGCATTCCTGAAGCTGATTTTCTCCAGTATTCATGCCAACACTCCTCCACTTTTCTCTTGACACTCCAATCTCACTATTCATAATGGATCACTTCTTTGCATACCATGAATTCCACGAACACGCACATTTCCCGGCAATATTCTTTCTATGTTACAAATCTCTTCATTCATCAACATCAAAGACTGATGCGATCCTGCACCTGCTTCATGAAACTTCTTTACCTGCAGCTCTTGGTCTATGCGGCCTTAAAGTCATTGAAATATACAGCACAGAAACCGACCGTATGGTTCAACACGTCCATGCCGACCAGATATCCCAACACAATCTATTCACACCTGTCAGTACCAGGCCCATATTCCTCGAAAGCCTTCCTATACATTTACCCATCCAGAAGCCTTTTAAAGTTTGCAATTGCACTGGCCAAGATCTTTGCATCCATACTCTCTGTGAGAGTGGTACTGGACGATTGGAAGGAAGCGAATTTTCTTCCTCTTTTCATGAACAGTAATAGGGAAATCCCTGGAAAGTACAGACCAGTCAATCTTATCTCTGTGATCACCAAGGTTTTGTAAAGAATGCTGAGGGATAGAATTTATGATTATTTGGAAAAGCATAGCATGATTAAAGGCAGTCAGCATGGCTTTGTGAGGAGCAGGTCTTGCCTCACAATCTTATTGAGTGCTTTAAAAAGGTGACAAGAAAGATCGATGAAGATTGAACAGTTGATGTGGTGTATATGGACTTCAGCAAGGCATTTTTAAGGTTGTCATGGTATGCTCATTCATAAAGTCAAGAACAATGGGATACAGGAAAACCTGGCTATCTAGATTCAGAATTTGTTGGCTGACAGAAGGCAGAGAGTGTATGTAGATGGAAAGTAATCTGCCTGGGGGTCAATGTTGACTGGTGTCCCTCTATTCATGGGCCTCTGCTCTTTGTAATTTTGCTTAGTAACTTGGATAAGGAATTGAGGAATGAGTTCGTACATTTGCAGATGACACAAAGGGTGGAGGTGCCGTTGATAATATCGAGGGTTATTACAGGCTGCAGCGTGACTTAGACAGGATGTAGAGCTGGGCTGAGAAATTACAGGTGGAGATCAATATGGATAAATGTGAAGTGATGCACTTTGGAATGTCGAACTTAAATACTGAGTAAAGGATTAAAGACAGGATTCTTGGCAGTATGGTGAAACAGCAGGATCTTGATGTTCAAGTGCATAGATCCCTCAAAGTTGCCACCCAAGTGGATAGGGCTGTTAAGAAAGCATTTGGTGTTTTGGCTTTCATTAATAATGGGATCAAGGTTAAGGGTCACGAAGTTTTGCTACAGGTCTACATGTCGCTGGTGAGATCACACTTGGAATATTGTTTCCAGTTCTGGTTGCCCTACTATCGGAAAGATACTGAAGATTTGGAGACGGTGCAAAGTAGGTTTACCAGGGCATTGTCTGGACTGGATGTCTTGCCTTATGAAGAGTAGTAGACTAAGCTCGGAACTTTCTTTCAGGAGAGAAGGAGGAAGAGAGATGACCTGATAGAGGTATACAAGGTAATGAGAGGCATGGATAAAGTCAATAGCCGAAGACCTTTCCCCAGGGCAGGATTGATTGGCAAGAGGGGTCGAAGTTTTAAGATATTAGGAGAAAAGTATAGAGGGGATGTCAGAGGTAGGTTCTTTATGCAGAGAGTTGTGAATGCATGGAATGCGTTGCAATCGGTGGTGGTGGAAGCAGAGTCATTAGGGACAAATAAGCGACTGCTGGGCATGCACGTTGGCAGATGTGAATTGAGGAGTGCGTAGGTTATTTTATTTTATGTTAGGATTAATCCTCGACACAACGTCATGGACAGAATGCCTGTTCTGTGATGTTCGTTTTTATGTCCTGTGTTCGACGTACTCGCCTCCACCACCTCCTCTGGCAGCCCATTCCACACACGCACCACCCTCTGTTTGAAAATGTTGCCCTTTAGTTCTCTTTTATAACTTTCTCTTCTCACCATGAACTGATGCCCTTTAGTTCTGGACCCCACCACTCCAGGGAAAGGACATCAGGGCTCATTCCTGATGAAGGGTTTTCCTTGAAAAATAGATTTTCCTGCTCCTCGGATACTGCCTGAGCTGCTGTGTTTTTCCAGCACTTCTCTAATCTTGACTCTAATCTCCAGCAGTTGCAGTACCCACTTTCACCTTGTCTATTCACTGTATCCATGCCAGTTATGATTATATAAACATTTATAAGGTCACCCCCTCAGCCTCTGACACTCGAGGGAAAACAGTCCCAGCCTATTCAACCTCTCCCTATAGCTCGAATTCTCCAATCCTGGCAACATACTTGTAAACCTTTTCTGAACACTTTCAAGTTTCGCAACATCCTTTTGATACGAAGGATAGCAGAATTGCATGTAATATTCCAAAAGTGGTCTAAACAATGTCCTGTACAGCCGCAACATGGCCTATGAACTCCTGTAATCAATGCTCTGAACAATAAAGGAAAGCATACCAACGCCTTCTTCACTATTCTGTCCACTTTAAAGGAGCTATGAACATGCACTTCAAGGTCTCTGTGTTCAGCAACACTCCCTAGGACCAATAAGTGTACAAGTCCTGCGAGGATCTTTACCGTTGCAAGCAAATGGTTTATTAAGATCTGGCACATCCTTCTCAACCAACCTCCAATATGCCTGTACATACTGGTGCAGCTTTCTCGCCTCCACTGTGCTTTCTATTACCATTCCAATGAAATTTACTGGCTCATCCAGTTTTCCTAAATCCGTCTTCCCATTTATTTTACTAAACCACCAACACTGTGAATTCAAATGGTCTACTTCATTGCAGTAAACTCACCTTTGCCTTTTACCCTCTCTTTCCTTTTTATGGGTTTCCATTATAAACTGTGGAAACCTATCTTTATTATCTTCAATGGAGTCTAGTTTGCCCTTGCCAACTGAGAATTTCGCTTAAGGTTAATTTCTATTCGTTATGAATTAAAATTGATGTTGGTAGCCAAGTTTTGATTTATGAACCAATCCATAACTATAAGCCATTTCAGCTGCTAACCTTTCAGTTTTAACTATCTGATCTTCCACATAAGTTTGCATGACTTCAAGAGATGATCTTTTTAACTCCTCATAAATTATTGTCTTTAAGGGCGTCATAGGTTGGATCTATTTTTAACGCCTTTGTCCACTGAACAAAATTACTTTGATCTTTTCAAACTCAATGTATGGTTGACCAGGGTCCATCCTTAGATTCCTGAAACATTGTCTGTCAGTTGTCAGTACAAGCTCATGTACACTTCAATATGGCTTTCTCACCCTCTCATACACCCATGATCCCTCTTCTGATCGTGATGCAAATATGGCACTCGCTATATCTACCAACTTTGTTTGGATCATTCAGACCAAATGGTGACTCGCCACTTCGTTTGTTTAGCCAGCTTCTGAAAAGAAATTAAAAAGGCATCTACATCCTTCTCATAAAATTTCGACAGTGCACGGATAAATTTAAACAGATTAACACCATGCCCCTGGCTATGATGGGTTTGCACATTATCACTATCATCCTCACTAAGATTACCTCCTCCACCTTCCCCTCCACACTTTTAAGTTGACTTTCCCTTCTAAGTGCCAATTTGTGAAGGTCAAAGTCTATCGCTTTCTCCTTTTCCTCTCTTTCTTTTCCCTTATGTTTCTTTGTGAGGGCATTCCTCTCCTTTTCTTCCTTTTCTGCGAGAATTATTCTTTCCTTTTTAATCTTTTCTCTGCATTAACCGTCACTGAAACTGTTGCAGCTACTTTTTATCTTCGAAATACTTCATATCCAATTTAAATCTCGTCAATTCCAAAGATTCGGATGGTGTTTGCTGCTAATTTAAATGTTGGGAAATTTCTGTAATTACCTCTCCCTTTCTCAGGCGAAGGTAAACACGACTCCAGCTGTCTGGCAATTCCAGCTTGCATTTCCTGCTCCTCGAATGCTGCCTGACATGCTGTGTTTTTTTCCAGTACCACAGTCTGACTTCCAATAGCTTTACCTTACTCGCCTTTTGTAAAACCAGCATACCTCTTCCCCGCCCCCGCCCCCCAGAAATCTGTCAGTGACTGAAAGCCATTACTGCACAAAACACTGTTTAAATCAATCGAATTGAACAACCCGAGCAGAAGACACTGTCACCTACCACTCGTCTTTGTATCCAACAACGCTAAACCGAAGGTGGAATGGTAGGATCAATCACGGGAAGAACCGTTATGGACTCGGCCAGACGCCCTCCAAATATTTTAAAAAGGTGGTCTGGCCCCTAAGCTTTTCTAATTATAAAGGAAGATGTGAAGTGGGTGTTCCTGATCTGATACAACTCGTCAAATCACTCAGCTTTAAGCAAAACAAAAATCATTTAAACACTACACTGGAAGCACAACCAAAAGAAAGCAGAATGTTAATTAACCCAACAGTGGAAAAACTCCACCGATCCGACGCAGTAACAAAGAATAATTAATTTTTCCAATACAGCAATAGCTGATAAATGGCAAAAAAGGTAAATTCCAACAAGATTCTTACAGGCCGGAGGGAACAACATCCAAAGAGACTCCAATAGAAAGTTACAATAACCCTTTACTGAAGCTTGCAACTCGCCAGCACTCCAGCAGGATAGCTAAGACTAAGTCGGGAAATAAACTTGAACTGGGAGAACTGACCACTTCCATGCCATTATTTAACTAGATGCTAAAGCACCTTTGCCTTTAGGACCTCTCCAGAAACAAGGACGAAATAGCTTTTCAAACTGACAGCATCGTCACACACCAATGTATTTTTTATACCACTTCTCCAACGATGGCATTAATCCTCAATCCCACCCTCTATTCTTTATCATGAATAGCTTGCTTGAAGATATTTAGTGTTATCTGGAATGAAAACTGAAAACCGTCCCGTGCTGTGTCCATTCCCAGGCCTTCAGATGAACAACTGTAAGTTTCCAGATTGTCAAGAACTTTTTATTGGCTGGGAGGATGGAATGCAGTACGGTTACATCCACGTAAAGTTAGTTAGGATGTGGAAACAAAATTCTCCAAAGTTGTTAATCTAGTCATGTTCTCTTATCCATTATTCGCAACTGAGTATGCAAATTCAGAAACTGGACAATTGTTCGAATGTGATGAGCTACAATACAGGTGTGGAGTCAAATTTTGGCAGTTGGGAAGACCAGACTACAGACTACAGGGATTAATGACAAAAAAAAACAATTCTCGATAGGAGTGAGAGAAGCAGGGTAGTTGTCAACGATCGAAATATTGACTGGGATCACTACAGTCCGAGTACAATAGGTGGGTTGGTTTTTGACCAGTGTGTGCTGGAGGGCTTCCTGACACAGTATGTAGACAGGCCTACAAGGGGCAAAGCCACTTCAGATTTAGTACTGGGTAACGAGCCTGGCCAACTGTTAGATTTGGAAGTAGGTGAGCACTTTGGAGACAGCGATCACAATTCTGTCAGGTTTACTTTCGTGATGGAAAGGGATAGGTGTACCCCACTGAGCAAGAGTTACAGCCGGGGCAAGAGAAATTACAATGCAATTAGGAAAGATTTAGGAAGAGTAGAATGGGGAAGGAAACTGCAGGGGATGAGCTCATTAAAAATGTGGAGCTTTTCAAGGAAAAGCTCCTGTGTGTCCTACATAAGTATGCACCTGTCAGGCAGGGAGGAAGATAAAGAACACGTGAGCCGTGGTTTACTAGGGAAGTGGAATCCCTGGTCAAGAAGAAGAAGAAGAAGGCTTAAGTTAGGACAAAACGTGAAAACTCAGTTCGGGCGCTTGAGGGTTGCAAGGAAGTCAGGAAAGACCTAAAAAGAGAGCTCAGAAGAGCCAGGAGGGGACATGAGAAGTTGCTGGTGGATAGGATCAGGGTTAACCCTCTAAGGCTTTCCATACATATATCACGAATAAAAGAATGACGAGAGTTAAATTAGGGCCAATCAAGGATAATAGTGGGAAGTTGTGTGTGGAGTCAGAGGAGATAGGGGAAGCACTAAATAAATATTTTTCGACAGTGTTCACTATAGAAAACGAAAATGTTGGCGAGGAAGATACAGAGATACTTGCATCTAGACGAGGAGAGATTGAGTTTCACAAAGAAGTGGTATTAGGAATACTGCAGAGTGTGAAAATAGACAAGTCCACTGGGCCGGATGGGATATATTCTCGGATCCTCTGGGAAGCAAGGGAAGAGATTGCCGTGCCTTTGGCATTGATCTTCAAATCATCATTATCTACAGGAATAGTGCCTAAGGACTGGAGGATAGCAAATGTGGTTCCCTTGTTCAAAAAGTGTAGTAGAGACAACCCTGGTAATTACAGACCAGTGAGTCTCACTTCAGTTGTTGGTAAACGGAGACATGGCTAGAACAGGGACAGGATTGGCTGTTGCAGGTTCCAGGATTTAAATGTTTTAGTAGGGTCAGAGGTGGGGGTAAAAGAGGGGGAGGTGTGGCATTGCTTGTCAAAGATAGTATTACAGAGGTGGAAAGGACGATGGATGAGGACTTGCCATCCGAGGTAGTTTGGGCTGAGGTTAGGAATAGGAAAGGTGAGGTCACCCTGTTAGGAGTATTTTACAGGCCTCCTAA
>NC_057734.1:53660488-53663708 GCF_004010195.1 Chiloscyllium plagiosum
TTCAATGTGGCTAAGTGTGAGGTGATTCACTTTGGGAAGAATAACAAAGAGATGGGGTACTGGGCTAATGGTCGGATACTTGGTAGTGTGGATGAGCAGAGTGATCTTGGTGTCCATGTACACAGATTTCTGAAAGTTGCCACCCAGGTAAATAGTGCGGTGAGGAAGGCATATGGCGTACTGGCTTTTATTGGTAGAGGGATTGAGTTCCGGAGTCCTGGGGTCATGTTGCAGTTGTATAAGACTCTGGTGCGGCCGCATCTGGAATATTGTGTGCAGTTTTGGTTGCCATACTATAGGAAGGATGTGGAGGCACTGGAACGGGTGCAGAGGAGGTTTACCAGGATGTTGCCTGGTATGGAAGGAAGATCGTATGAGGAAAGACTGAGACACTTGGGGCTGTTTTCATTAGAGAAAAGAAGGTTTAGGGGTGACTTGATTGAGGTGTACAAGATGATTAGGGGGTTAGATAGGGTTGACAGTGTGAACCTTTTCCCGCGTATGGAGTTGGGTATTACAAGGGGGCATAGCTTTACATTAAGGGGGGTAGATATTGGACTGAAGTTAGGGGTAGGTTCTTCATTCAGCGAGTCGTAAGTTCATGGAATGCCCTGCCAGTAGCAGTGGTGGACTCTCCCTCTTTATGGGCATTTAAGCGGGCATTGGATAGGTATATGGAGGATAGTGGGTTAGTATAGGTTAGGTGGGCTTGGATCGGCGCAACATCGAGGGCCAAAGGGCCTGTACTGCGCTGTATTCTTCTATGTTCTATGTTCTATGTTCTAAACTGCTGGACAAGATCATAACAGATAGGATTTATAACCATCTCGAAAAGAATAATCTGATCAGGGACAGTCAGCACAGTTTTGTGAAGGGTTGATCGTGCCTAACGAATCGTATTGAGTTTTTCGTCAAAGTGACCACGCAGGTAGATGAGAGTAAACCGGTGGATGTGGTGTATATATATTTCAGCAAGGCGTTCGATAAGGTTCCCCACAGTAGGATATTATATAAAATGCGGAGGAATGGAATTGTGGGAGACATAGCAGGTTGGAGCAGTAATTGGCTTGCTGAAAGAAAAAAGAGGGTTGTAGTTAATAAAACATGTTCATCTTGGTGTCCAGTTACTAGCAGCGTACAGCAAGGGTCGGTATGGGTCCACTGCTGTTCGTCATTTTTATAAATGACCTGGCTGAGGGCTTAGAAGGGTGGGTTAGTAAATTTGCGGAGGACAGTAAGGTCGGTGGAGTTGTGGATAGTGATGAAGGATGTAATCGGTTGCAGAGAGACATAGATAGGACGCAGAGCTGGGCTGAGAGGTGGCAAATGGAGTTTAATGTGGACAAGTGTGAGGTGATATACTTTGGCTGGAGTAATCAGAATACAATGTAATGGGCTAATGGTAGGATTCTTGGTAGAGCAGATGAGCAGAGAGATCTCAGTGTCCATGTACACAGATCTCTGAAAGTTGCCACACAGATTGACAGGGTTGTTAAGAAGGTATACAGTGTTTTGGCATTTATTAATAGAGGGATTGAGTTCCGGAACCAGGAGGTTATGCTGCAGCTGTACAAAGCTCTGGTACTGCCATGCTTAGAGTATTGTGTACAGTTCTGGTCAACACATTATAAGAAGGATGTGGAAGCTTTGAACAGGGTGCAGAGGAGATTTACTAAGATGTTGCCTGGTATGGGAGGAATGTCTTACGAGGAAAGGCTGAGGGCCTTGAGGCTGTTCTCGTTCGAGAGAAGAAGGTGGAGAGGTGACTTAATAGAGACATACAAGATAATCAGAGGGTTAGATAGGGTGGACAGGAGAGCCTTTTTCGAAGTATGGGGACGGCAAACACGAGGGGGCACAACGTTAAAGTGAGGGGAGATAGGTATAAGACGATGTCAGTTTCTTTACTCAGAGAGTAGTAAGGGTAGTGGATTCTACTACTGCATCGGTAGAAGATTCGCCAAGTTTAAGTGCGTTTAAGTGCATTTTTTTTTGCAAAGGACAATTGTTTAAATGCATAAGTAAGTTAAAATACATGACACTTGGGGTCCAACGCATAGAGAAGTGAATGAAAGTGAAGTCTAGAATGCCTGGATCAGATCTTATTTTATTTAGTGCATTATGGAAATAAAACATTCTACACGATTGTAACTTATGTAAGCGATGAGTTAACATAATTGACTCTCTGGAGATGTGATGCATGTAGAAATACAGATTACCTCTCCCTCATGTTGGTCATACTGCAGCCATAGAACTTCAACGCCTGCAGCCATTCATTTTCAGAAATGGGGAAGCCACTGGTTTTGCTATTGAAGGAGATTTACTATCCACTTCTTGCGGCTGTTTGTCTTCCAGGTAAGCCATTCAACTTGCTTCTTTCGAATTGATTTTAATTTATCCGAGTTAATGTTGCATACCATATATTTCCCATTGTCAGTGTTCGCATAACAATGTCAAAAGCAGTGTTTGAACACTTTGGCTTTTCTCCTTTATCTGGAGCATAGCTGATGTAATAACAACCCTCATAAAAGTGTCACATGCAAAGGCTTTTGTTGATCATTCGACAGTCTGACAATACCATACAGAATGATGACAACAGCATTAAAACTATAGGTAAATTTCCTATTTTGTAAATCACTCAGAATGTATGTAAATCCTCTTAATAAGTATCTTCTACACTATTTCAAACATGCATTGCAATATTACCGGCCTTCTCTGTCTCTCTTTCAGCGAACACAATGACTGTTATAATTATCTTATGAGGAAACTGTGGTCTTTCTAAATGCATCTCGGCCTATCTGGTAGCCATGGAAACAATGGATTTATTGGTCATTATCCATGATGTTATCGCATATCGCATTTTGCATTATCATTTTCCTCTTTCCTTCTTGTCCTACACACCTGTTTGCAAGTTCATTATATACATAGCTGCTACCAGTCTCGATTTAACGGTTTGGTTCACCGTTTCCTTCACATTTGACAGATTTGTGGTGATCTGCTGCCAGAAGTTTAAAACACTATATTGTACAGAAAGAACTACAACGGCGGTATTAATAACCATTTCGGTCCTGACCTTGTTAAAAAATATTCCACTTTTGTTTGCATATGAGTCAGAGCAAATCCTTAATAAAATCCAGTGGGGCTGCCAGTCAAGCATAACTTTCTTTGCTTCATCTCCAGGGATAGTGTTTGTCTGGGTTTACAGCACCTGGGTTGCTTG